>NW_027428440.1:0-41063 GCF_047830755.1 Zonotrichia albicollis
TGCCAACTTTTTTTAGCAGATTCCTTAGTGCCAACAAACAGATGGAGACATCCATATGTTTCATAATTTTGGAATTTGAAGGGATTGAGGATCTGAAATTGCAATTTCATGTAAAGTTTGGGATTACTTTGAACTGGCTGTAATATTCTTAGGCTGAGCTGCACCTTACAGAGCTGCCCGGATTGCCGAGGATGATTCCAGCCCTACCATGACGATCCGCGGCTCTAAGCTCCTCGATTTATAGCCCAGCAAAATCAATAAGGCTCTTTGCCTGCCTGAAATCCCTGGAGTCTGCAGAAATGGAGCCTGAGCTGGATCCATGCAGGGTTCAGAGGCTTTGGGGGCCCCTGGGGGGTTTTTTGGTTCCCCCAAAGAGGGGCTGGCGGGAGCCGGCGTTTGGCGCTGGATGCGGTGCCGTAAAACCAAGGACGACAGATCAAAGGTTTGAGCAGGAGGTCAGATAGGTTTTGAAAACTTAATCAGCTTAAATTTGCTTCAGAACTCAGCTGTGTGATGTTCTGTCCCCCCCTAAGAAAATATTTGTCTTAGACACCTGTCCTCAAGTTTGAGAGCCAAGGAGGCGAGAGCGCCGAGCAGTTCACCTGAGGACAGCGTGGTGGGGCTGGGCTGGTTTCTGCAAGAAAAATACAAATCAGGTTTCTCTCCTGAAATGAAATTGCATTTATTTTTTAATTAATATCACTATTATCAAATTATTTCTGAAATTAAATTATTTGAGGGGGGATAAACCCCGTTAAGGGGTATTTTTCCTGAGGTTATAGAAATATTTGCTGGTTTGATTGTGATTTGACCAAGCAGCCTTGTTTTATTCTTAATTCTTGTTTATTCTTATTCTTCTTTATTCTTCTTATTATTTATTCCTTATCCTTGTTTTATTCTTTATTCCTTATTTATATAAGCCAGTTTGGTTTATTCTTTAGCTTTGAGATGTGATAAAAAAAGCAGGGGTAAGGAAAGAGCTGTGTGTCCACACTGCATCGTGGGTGGATTTTCAGTGTAATTCCCACCTTTCCGTGTAATTCCCTAGGAAGGGACGAGCAATGGGGCAAAGGACTGTTGCAGACACAGAACTAGAGCTGAAGCTGTGTCCCCCATGTTACATTGCCTGGGATTTTCTCCTCATTTCCCCCCCTCTGCTCAGAAACAAACTCATCCTGATAAACTCGTTTACGTGTGCTGCCTCCTTCCCCTGCCCCACGCACACGCTCTCATTCTCTCCTTTTTTTTTTCCTTTTTTTTTTTTAACCCGCAGAACCCTTTATGTTTTTCTAATAATTGGCAGCAGAGGTACAATTTCTCCCCTCTTTCAAGCCATGAATAGTTGGCCCGAGATCAAAGGCGGTTTGCTGGCTGCCACAGAAGGGCGTTGGGGCTGGCGCGGGGCCGGCGCTCGGCGATGGGCACGAGGAGGAGGAGGAGGAGGAGGTGCCAGGGTGGCAAAGTGTCTGTGCACGTCCCGTGTGCGAGCTAACGGGGCTCTCCCCTGTGTGTGTTCCAGGCCAACAGGCGGCTGAAGCAGGCGGAGGAGGAGTTCACCCTCAAACTGGCCAGGTCCACGCAGGTAGGTGGCTGGGAGCTCAGGTGAACCTGTTCCACCTGGGAGCTCGGTGAAAAGTTGGGTTGACAACCAAGAGAAGTCACGTTGAATTGCTGAATCGAACATCCGGTGTGTTCTTGTGGATTTTAACTGGAAAACTGTCGCAGATATCTTTTTATGAAAATCCTTTCTTAGGATTTTTTTCCCTCCTGAGAAGCTGAGAGGCCTCAGAGACAAAATGTAAATAATAATTATCTGTGCTGTGGAATGCAACAGGTGCATCTGTGATTGGCCTCATGTGGATGTTTAGAATTAGTGACCGCTCACGGCAGAGCTGGCTCTCTCTCTGTCTGAGCCACAGACCTTTGTTATCATTCTTTTCTATTCTTAGCTAGTCCTCTGAGATGAAACTTTTCCTTCTATTCTTTAGGATAGTTATAATGTAAAATATATCATAAAACAATAAATCAAGCCTTCTGAACATAGAGTCAACATTTTCATCTCTTCCCTCATCCTGAAAACCCCTGTGACCACTGTCACAAAAAATACAGAACATTAAGCTGGAAAATAGAGGTGGGGTTTTTTGAGTTCTGAATTTTATCTTTTTCATCTCCATCATCATTTCCTGAGGACCTCAGAGGACCAAATCCTCCTTCAGCCTGTGGGAAGGAAGGTGAGGTGCTCCATCACATCTCATAGAATCATTGCACAGCCAGCACTTGCATTTCTGTTAAAGGTGGTGTCAACCAAGGTTTCTTCACCTTTATCATTGATCCCCACCAGTTCTGCATTTCTGCCCAAAACAGCACCTTGAGGAATGTCAGTGTCCTGGAAGCAGAACTGGTTTTGACTTGAGTTTTTGCTCTTCAGAGAACTCAAAAGATGAAATGAGTGTTGAATTTACATATATGCTTAAAAATGGTAAGGCTGGATGATTTTTACATACTTCAGCTTTCAGTTTGACTGACAGGTAGTACTGAAGTGTGAAAAATGATGGAGATGCAACCAGAAGTTAAGCTTTTAATAAGAAAAAAATTGCCACAAGGATTTGTGTGGAGGTGTCATTCTCCTCATTGCTCCCAGCCATAGCAGAGTGTTTGCCTTGCTCTGCAATGTGTGTTTGCAGCCAGCAGTCCAATAATAGCACTTAAAAATCAATAAAAACACTACAAGGAAGGGTTTAGCAGCCTCTAATCTAGACAGAAATGATCAGTGAGACAATTACAAGAAACTGCAAATTTTACTGTTTTACCAACACTTCAAAATATTTAAAACTCTTGATTTCAGCTTTTCATCTCCTTTGAGTCTTATTCTCTGTAACACTTGTCCAAAATTGTGACTCAATTGTGACATTTATTGGCTGTCACTTTTTTCACACTGCTTTATCCGAATCTTTGGTAAATATGTCTTATATTCTATTTCTAAAATCTAACCTGTATTTTTACACATTCATTTGCATACAGAGAGGTTGCAGAGTCTCCATCCTTGGAGATACTTAAAATCTGACTGGGCTGATCCTGAACAACCAGCTCTGGGTGATAATTCCTTAAACTGGTCCATTCCACCCTCACCAATTCCAGGATTCTGTGGTAAATTTGAGAGAATATTCTCTGTCCTAAATACCTTGTCAGTAATTTTAAATTAGTAATTTAGTAATTTTTGAGAGCCTTATTTATAAAGAAGGAAAGACACAATAAAAAAAAAAAAAAAACAACCTCTTCTTTTATCATCTTTCCATCTGAACCTGAAAAGCAGGAAATTATTAAAGCTCAAAAAGTAACATTTAATCCACATCAGTCCTGAAAGAAGAGATCCCTTCCATTGCTACCTCTATTTTACCTTTTGTCATTGTCACCCACATGTGAGTGGAATCAAGGCAGCCTCTCCATGCCATACACAATCCAATATCAACACAAAAATGCTTCTTGGTCCATTTGTTAAGGACAGTTGGAATAATTGAAGCATTTCTGAATTTTTAAGCTAAGGACGAGGGAAATTGCTTTAATTGTTGCACAGGAACATGTAGGTAGTGTAGGGCAAGGTAAAACTTTTTAACCTGTATGTCATAATAAATTTTGTCAGACTGATCAAATTTATTATGTCATATAATATTTATTTACCTGCGGAGCAGTCTCAAGGTTTGGGAACATGTTTTGTATTAAGGTGGCTTTGCTGTAGCTGGGCCATTTCACTGGCAAGAGCTGGGCCCAGCTCCTCAGCATTTTATGGGGCAGACACAACACATCCATCATCTGTCAGGGCTCTTTGGCTCAATAAAACCATTTCACCCTGATGTCTGAATTTCTTTACTTGTGTGGGTTTAAATCAAATCCCCCAAGTTCCTTGGACACGCTTGGCTTTGGGGTTTTTTTTGTAGCTCACTGTTAATAATTGGTGGATTGCAACTTTTCTTGTGGTCGCCTTGCTGACAACATCTGTCCAATCTTTCTCTCTGTGGCCTCTTGGAACATTCACTTTTAACACCCACACAGAGAAGATATTTCAAGAAATTTCCTCTGAAGTTTATACAAAGTAAATAGAAATTTTTTGCTCTGAAAAGTACTGCACAAAGCAGATCTTTCTTCATCAATTTCTGCTGAAATTTCCTTGCTTGGATTTCAGAACTCCTGTGCTAGACCAGGCTCTCAGCCCAGTAAAAGCTTTAAATCTCAGGTTTGTGTTATACTGAGGAGTTGGCTGCTTTGTTTTCTTTTTAAAATGGCAAAATGAGACATACTCAAAATGCTGTCGTTTTGCATGAGGTCAAGTTGTTATCTTAATAATTTACATAATCCATTGCTTTCTTCTGCTTTCTCCTGTGCATTACACACCTGGTAAAACCACATTTCTGCAAATTGTCTGTCTTCTAAACAATTACCTGAACTGCAAACCCAGAGACACTGCTTAATCCTGGCTAAAGAGTTGCACCCTATCCAGATAATCTCTAAACTTTGCCATATTGGTCTCAAAAACCCTTCTTTTTGATGGGTATTATCTTTTGAAATAGGTATTTCTTTTTTAGAAAAGCAATGCAGAAATACAAAGGGAGGTTTTACACATAATCTAGGTTACTTCCTGGGCTTTTCAAGTAGGTAAAGAGAAATAAATTTACTACAGAGTTTTAATTAGGCTTTTTCCCCTTTTCCAGTGATTTCAGTGCCTTCATTTGTAGCACAGTTCTTCTTATACTAGTCCTGGCCTATTATTAGGTTTTTTTAAACTTATTTTTTTCCTAAGTAACCATGTAATGTAATTAACATAGATAAATTTTTCTTTGCCAATGAGGAAGTCTAGCAAAGTCTAAGCACTCTGGTAGTCTCTCCCAGAACTGCCTGTGTGCTGAAGTGCTTTTAGAATTATTCTATAATGTGCTGCTACAGCAGCTTAACCTTGAGCTTGAATATATACATTAAAGTCAGTGACTCTCCCACATGTCTGAGTGCTTTGCTGGGTGATGACATGTCAGTTTAAAATTCTGTAAATATGCCTAAAGGATCAGGGTTAGTTATGACTTTCCCCAGTGATGAAAAAGGTAAAACAAATACAATTCAACAGATGACGAGTGAATCACCTAAAAGGTCTGGATGTGGAGTCAGGTCCTCACTGTGTTGCTCAGCAAAATCTGCTCCTTTCAGCAGCTCAGAAATGTCACTGTCAGGTTGAAATTTCAGCCCAGTGTGTGAATGTGGGTGTTTTTGTTCTCAGCAGTATCAAGGTGTGAAATACCCCCCTGGAAAAGGAGCAGCAGCCCCCCAATGTAAACTCACAGGCATGGAAGACATGGAGCAGGCTCCAGTTTGGAGATCACAGATGTGCCTTGTTCTCATGAGTAAATATTTTGGAATGTCACAGTGGAAAACACTTCCAAATATTTTGTGTCCAGCGCTTCTTGTCATTTCCAGCCTTGCTCTGTTCCTTTTCTCTGCCTGGAGCTCCAAGCCCCGCTCGTGCGCAGCGTGCTAATTTCAAACACCCAGCTCGCACAGCAGAGCTTCCCATTGCCATGTTTATATTAAAAATATGCAAAACCTGTGTATTTTATTGAGGAGAGCTTTAACGTGCTGCTTTCCTTTCAGGAGATAGCTGAGCTGAAGGCCACCATTTCCTTCCTGAGCCAGGAGAGCAGCCAGCAGCAGCTGGCGGTGCAGCAGCGGCTCCAGGAAGCTGCGCAGAAGTTGGAGGATGAGAAGCAGCAGCTGATGACAGATAATGAGAGAGCAATCAAGGTAATGTGGGCACTGCAGGGCTGCTGCTGCTGCCCGGGTGAGGGTAATGCAAAGTTCTGAATGCTGGTTCCTGTTGACACAGAGCTCACCCAAAGCTCTGATGGAGCTGATGACTCAGGCTCCCTCTCCTCTGGTTGATCCCATGCCTGGATTTGGCAAATCTGATCCATCCATGTCAGTCAAATACTTGAATCTTTCCTGTTCTCTTTCTTTTTGGACTGGCCCTGATGTTTTTAGTGTGTTTCCAGCAGCTTTATGCTGTGCTTTCAGGGCTTGAAAGAGAGGAAAGGTGAAAAATAGGAGAGTGTGTGCACAAACCTTCCCAACTTTCATGTTTAAGGCTGCATTGAAGGAAAATTTGTCCTTAACTTCCACTGCAAAATACAAGCAAAGTCTGTGCTGAATGTTAAATGAATGAAGTGTTTGTTGTCTGTACTTTTATACATATTTTATTATATTTTTTCACACATGTTTTGCTTCAGAATTCCATTCTTTGGCCTTTCTCATTGTTTTAAGGGACTGAATAGCCACGTTGTGTTCTTGCTGCTTTGATACCTTGACTCAAGGTGGCTGCAGAGAATCCCACCTGTAGAAGTGAGCAGAATTGGCTTTTAAACATTTTTTCTTCTCAGAGTAGTAAAGAGCAATGGGAAAATTTTGAAACTGTCACCTGATCTTTTGACACCAAAAACAACTCGTGAGAAGTTGTATAGAATAATAAAATTCCTTTTATTTTCCTTTTTAAAGACATTCAGTCGTACCAAAGTATTACATTATTAAATGTAAAACCTCATGGAAAAATCAGCTCCTACAGTTTACATATTTTTTTTGTGCCTAAAAGATACCATGGAAGTTTTTAAATGTTGGAAATCCCTTGGATTATGGTGCAGTTATTACTGTCCTCTATATTGGAATGACTTGCTTTAGGTTGTCATTACTGTCTCATCATCTGCAGAATGTTTTTCCTTTCTTTCATTGATTTTTAATTATCATTATTTTTTCTTAAGCAAAATGTCTGCCTTTATTTGTGTGCTTGTTGAGGATTTTTTAATTATCATTACTTTTTCTTAAGGAAAATGTCTGCCTTTATTTGTGTGCTTGTTGAGGAAAAAAATTTTCTTTCTGATCACTCTGTGAAAGGTATAACTATAAAAATGTTGGCTCTAATCTGTTATGCAGGTAGAACACCACAGGTAGGTTATTTTATCACCAGGCTCTGCAGAGGGAACCCAGGTAAATCCCATTATTTTCAGGTACAGCTGAATTTTTACCACTCAGGAACATGAATTGTTTGTAGTTCACTTTTCCAGTGGCCACCAAGATCTGCAGAAACCCCCGTGACAGTGGAATCATCTTTCACAGAGTCAGAAATGCACAATAATTCAAGTTATCGTGGTGCCTGCTTGAGTTACATGTTGGAAAAACATGGTTCAGGCTCTCAAGCAGCATTTTTCTTCTGGTGCAAACTCTACTCTTGAATTTCTGGATTCTCTTAATTTAGAGGCAGTGGAATAATTCAGCTGTTGGCAACGCCAGTTTTTGAGCAGTAATGATTATAGGTGGCATGAAACCCTTCTGCGTGTAAATCTATTATAAACTTCATTTTGATGTTATTACTTCACAATGTAATGAAATCCATAAAAACCACAGGGAAATTGTGCACAGGATTTCTGAGCAGTGTCCCAGGGAGTTTTTAGTTTTTAGTACTGGTGCTGGGAGAAAGTTTTAAAAGATTTTGTCAACTTGGAGAAGAAATTGGAGGAGCTGTTTTGCTTGGAGTTCTTGATTTTTGTTTAGTATCATTAATACTGTGCTTTAAAAAAAAAAATCTTCCTTTGAAACCACTGATTTAATGGAAATTTACTGAAATCCAGATACTCAGGCAGAAAATTCCTAGGAAGCTAAAATGCTGTGTGTACTTTTGGAAACAGAAAAAGGTGGTTTTAATATTTGATCACTTTGTATTTTTAAGAACCACACATATTTCTAGGCAAGCATATGCAGAAATACTTTGCTTTTTATTAGCCTGGGGCAAAAAAAAAAAAGGATTTTTGGTGAAAATGTAATCCTGGATGTCCTGGAGATGGGGAACAACATCCAACCTAGGGTAAGCTGAAGACCTTGAGGGATGATTAAAGAAACATTCTACAAACAAAGCAATTCTTAATGTAATGCAAGCCTTTCAGGAGACTCAGTGTAGTAAAATCTACTGAAAATACTATCATTAAAAAGCAGCCTTTGCTAAATATAACATTGATTTAAACTAACATTGAGGAACAGATTGCAATTTCCTCTATTGGTATTGGGTGGCTTCCTGTAAGACCTTCCAATTATTATTTCCTTTCAAAGAGAGAAATACATTTTTACAGAAACCAACTGGCTCTCAGAGAAGTTTTGGATTTAGGCAGTAAAGTGATATCCAGATGTGGATGCCATAATACATGATTTTGATGTTAATTCAAATTCCTGACTCTCTTTGCTAGTAAAAGATTTTTGATTTGTTTGTGTTATTATTGCACAATTGCATCCATCTCCTTCCACTCAGTATTTCTTAAATATTAGTCAAAATATATTTGGATCTTTTAAAACCCAATATATCCGAATATGTAATAGATCTATTGGATATATAATAATGGATCTATTGGATATATATATCAATAGATCAGTGTGATCTATTGGATCAATATATCAGTTGGATATATTGGATATATAATAATCGGTGCAATATAATGGATATATTGGATATATAATAATGGATCTATTAGATATATATCAATATGATCTATTGGATCAATATATCAATTGGATATATTGGATATATAATAATGGATCCAATATAATGGATATATTGGATATATAATAATGGATCTATTGGATATATATCAATAGATCAGTGTGATCTATTGGATCAATATATCAGTTGGATATATTGGATATATAATAATGGGTGCAATATAATGGATATATTGGATATATTGGATATATAATAATGGATCCAATGTAATGGATATATTGGATATATTGGGTATATAATAATGGACCTATTAGATATATACCAATATGATCTATTGGATCAATATATCAGTTGGATATATTGGATATATAATAATGGATCCAATGTAATGGATATATTGGATATATAATAATGGATCTTTTAAGAACCTCCTGTTTCTTTTGACAGCCAAAAAACCCAATTCAAACAAGGCTTTTTGCCTTCAGGTGGCCTCAGTTTGGGGCAGTTTGAGACAAATGCTTGAAGGCCTTGGTGCTCTGTGTTAGGTCTGGCCTAAGGGCAGGTTGGACTTGTCACCACTCGTAAAATCAGGATAAACCTTTGGCTCTCACATTCCCCTCTTGTGGCTCAGGGTGGTAGCAAAAACTCGTTGGACAAAGAGTCTGAGCCAGCTGACTGTGATTGGCCATTAATTAGAAACAACCACATGAGACCAATCACATATCTACTTGTTGCATTCTACAGCAGCAGATAATCATTGTTTGCCTTTTGTTCCTGAGGCCTCTCAGCTTCTCAAGAGAAAAAATCTTAAAGAAAAGATTTGTCATAAAATATCATGGCTACACAAGGACACTGGGCTGGGGCAGGGGGGACAAAGGGCAGAGCTCACCTGGTCACTGAGCTGTGCTCAGCACAGAGATCAGGAGCCCAATTTTTTATTTTTTTATTTTTTTTTATTTTAAATTTTTGACATTATGTTTCTTACATCTTCATAGCGATCCACCCACAGCAGCCTGGAGCTCGATAATTCCAACAGTCAGAGCATTTAACCAAACTCCTCTGCTGCTTTTCTTGTTCTGGGCAGAACAAGAACTCGGTGGCATCATAAAGATACCTTGAGGTTATTTATGAAATCCCAGCCTTGGCTGTTTAGGCTTAGTTGTTCAGTTTTTTATGAAATCCTTTTGGATCCTGGGATTGGAAGTACAAAACATTTCCTGGGATTGGAGCTGCAAAACATGTTCAGAGCATTTTAATGCTGAAGTTGATGGCCAAGCGGGGACTCCACATCAAAAAGTAGATTCTGGAAAGAAATGGATGATGGAGAGCATACAGTGACAAACCCACAACAGAAAAGGGGGAAAATGCTGCTTTTTCTGCCAGATGAACCACAATTGTTGTTTGATTCCTGTTACAGATTCTAGGATTCTGCTAAATCCCTGAATTAACACCAAGATTTCATTAGCAAAGCATGGTTGGAAGATGACACATTTCAACACCTTGTATGTTAGCCAGCTTATGATCAGATTAATTCTGCTAATAAATAAGACTTAAAAGATTTCTAGGAAAGAATGGCCTATAATAATGTTCCCCTTCATGTGAAAACTTTTGAAACAGTTGTTTTTCTTTGTTATGTTTAAAAATGTTGAGAGGAGGGAAAAAAAGTCAAAGTGTTTTATAACCATGGCAGAACAAAGGGAAAAATTTTGGGGTTTAAGTTGTCTGGGCCTTTGTGGGCATTGAGTATTCCTGACATCTATATTTGTTAAATGCTGCTGTATCTTGGAGCCAAAGGATCTTTTCCTCTGGAAAGAACTGAGAGTTTTATCAACACAGTGAATTTCCTCCATGCCACTGTAAAAATTACCAAATTCCTCTATCAAAAACCTATATTTTTAAAAATTTGATGCACAAGCTAATTTTGCTTGTAGTTCTATTTCATCATCAGCCATGTTTATTAGAAAATTCCACTGGTAACTACAAATAATATTCTTTATTAAAAAGAAAAGCACATTAGGTCTCTGGGAACATTGGAGTGACTGCAGCCCTGCTGAGGTATTTTGTTTTTTGTCCTTAAAACAACTTTTGGAACACCAGCTTTGCACTCTGGAGTTGGTAATAAATAAATAATTCTAGTTTATTGGTTTAAAAGTCCCAAGCAAAGGTAAATCTAAGTGGTGTAAATGCCCTTAATTAGTGCTTATTAAGGGAGGAGAGGCATCTGAGAGCACCCAACCTAAGCTGCCCTGATCTGGAGAAGAAGAATTTTTGGTTTTGAAAGGGAGAGAGGGGGCAGAGCCTTGGCTTCACCCAGGGTTTGTGGCAAAGGTGGAAATTAGGGCTGGAATGAGGAGGCTGTGATCCTGTGTGACAGCACAGATGACATTAATTAGGGGAAAAAACCCTGAAAGTTTAGTGTAAACTCTAAATGAACATCTAAAACTTAGGGTGAAGGCATAGATTGTGTGAAGGACTTTTTGGAAGGGAGTTTTCACTTCCCTTATTCCCCAGGATACACTGAGGGGGCAGAATTAACTGCTACAACAACTACTAGCTCAGGATAAAGTGTGTCACCAGACCCACATCATGGATAACATTTTAAAGTTATTTTGTTGTATTTTCTGTTTTAACTTGGATGAAGGGGGTTTCTTTGGTTGTTTGGTTTTTGGGGGTTTTTGTTGTTTTGGTTTGGATGAAGGGGGTTTCTTTGGTTGTTTGGTTTTTTTTGTTTTTTTTTTTGTTGTTGTTGTAGTTTTGGTTTGGATGAGGGGGATTTTTGGTTGTTTGGTTTTGGGGTTTTTTGCTGTTTTGGATGAAGGCGGTTTTATTGGTTGTTTGGGTTTTTTAGGTCTTTTGGTTTGGGTGGAAGGGGTTTTTTTGGTTGTTTGGTTTTTTTTGTTGTTTGGGTTTATTTTTTGTTGTTTGGGTTTTTTTTGTTGCTGGGTTTTTTTGGTTTTTTCTGGTTTTGTTTTGTTTTATTGTTGGGTTGGAGTTGTTGGTTTTTTGGAGTTTTTGGGGTTTATTTTGGGTTTTTTTTTGTTTTTTTTGTTTCTTTTTTTAGCCAGCATTGCCTGTAGAAAGGAGGTCAGCATTTCAGTGTTGGCTCTGGCTCCTGCCTTGTGGGACACGTGGTGAGAACGTCCCACTGCTGATGGTGGCAGGCACTGTCACTCACCTGCAGGTGTCACATCCTAATCCCTCTAATTGCCTTTGTGCCCAAACATTACCATGCTCAACCATTTGGCACGGTGAAAGAAAGACTTGCAAGGTCCATCTTGATGTTAAATACATAAAATGCTTTTTTCATGGATCTTTATTTCTTTGTCACTGACTCTAGCCTGTAATAACACTCATAACTCTGCAGTGTCTTTTATTAGCAGGGAATTACAAGGCACCAGCACTGGTGCTTTAGCATTGGAAAGCAGACCTTAAAATTTACCAGGCAAATGATTTTATCTTGCTCATAACTTCCTATATTCTGTTTGATCAGCAGAGGAAGTCACATCTTCCCAAAGAATGGGTAAATTAAATCTGCAGGTCTTTCATGGCTTTGCTTTCTCTGTTTCATGGGGCCCAAACCCTGAGGCACCTGTTTCTCGCAGCCTTTGCTGATGTAAATTGTAGTTTCACCCAAATTCTGTCTGTTAGAGGTTTAGCCCTGAGGTTTTCAGCTCTGTCTCTTGATTCCATTACCTGGTTATCTTTAAAAGCCTGTATTGACACATTCCTTATAAATGATAATTAAAACGGGCTGACTTTCCTGTTAAGTTTAGATAGTTATTGATCACAACTGAAATTCTGCTTTTAAAACCTCTTCCTTCCAAAACCATCTCTCTTTTTCTGCTGCCACAGAAATTATTTCATTGTCTGAAGCATAGTACCTTCTCTTCAAAATTACAGGGTTTCAGATGTTTGGCCAGCCAGGCAATCCGAGTGGCTGAGCATCTGTAAGTACTTTATAATATCTTTGACATGCTTTGTGAGGCAAAGAATTGAGTCATCTTTTTTTTTCCTGCAGCAAACTTTGCACTCTGGCATTTTTCTTGACTTTTCATGTCTCAACACATTGAAGAACTTACCATGGCCAACAGCAAAATCAGACTTACAAGTTTTATAAAAGACTAGAGCTGGTGTCTGCCTTTCCCTCTGAACTGCAGTCCAGATTTATCTGACAGGTTTAAAAGTTGGTATTTTTACTTTTTCCTACATTATCATTGTTGTCCTCAACGTTTTATTTTCCCTCCAGAAGGCATTTTGCTGCATGAAGTCCTTTTTTATTCCTTTTTAGCCCCAGAAGGGATGCCGCTTGTCTCCAGATTATAGAGTTAAAGATTCTATAAATTCAGAATAAAATATAAAATCATATACAGCTAAACTGTCTTGCTTTTAATAATGTGGACTAGACTAATTTTGCACTGGAAAAATAGGGAAAAAAAATCAAAACCAGCCATAAAATTCACTGCTTTTAATTGAAGGGATGCCACCTGTCTCCAGATTATGGAGTTTAAGGTCCCATAAATGCAGAATAAAATATAAAGTCATATACAGCTAAACTGTCTAATGTGGACTAATTTTGCCCTGGAAAAACAGGGAAAAAATTCAAACCCAGCCATAAAATTCACTGCTTTTAATTGACAAAACAGGAGTAATAACACTGAGAGGGGTCCTGGGTAATTAAAAAGGTGCAGACAAAACATTCTTATTAGTAAGTGTTAAGTAATACTGATATAAGCCCACACAGTTTGTAGAGAAGGACAGACGAGGTTTAGAATGTGTTATGAGAAAATGGAAATCAGCTTTTTTCAGGCTGCTGTGATGCTCAGAGTTTACTGCTGCATTTCAAAGGCGTTTTTCTCTCCAAAGAGCAGAAAGACTTTTCTGTGGAGGAGAAAGTGGTGCTTAAAAAAGACAGAGCTGGGGAGATACCCAGGAGTTAGGAGGCAGAATGCCCAGGAGGAAGAGCCTGTGCTCCAAGGTCTGGGACTTTACTGGAGAGAGGGGGAGGAAAACAAATTATAAAGATAAAAACAAGCGTCTAATGCCGTCCAAAGCCGGGGCATCTGTAACGCAGTCTGTGCACAGGGCTGTGCGGGCTTTCCAAGGGCTGTGCTTTGTTCCAGTTCCAGTGAGTTCCTGGAACGCAGCCTCCTTCCCTGCTCCTGGAGCAGCCCTGGCTGCAGGGCTCCTCCAGCCGTGGAGGTGGAACAGAATCTGTGTGAGCCGCGGCTTCCACCAGCAAAGGGTGCTGGGCAGAGCAGAGCCTGCAAAGCCGGCCTTGCACGGGCCACAGACACCTCCAGCTCCGCTCTCAGGGCTTCCAAAGCCTGGCACAGCCAGGGGAGTCGCAGGGTTTGGCCAGCAGGGCTTTGGGGATGTGGACCTGTGTCCGTTTTATCTCGGCTGTTTGAGGGGCCTGGGAGGCCCGGGGGTGGCCTTGGGGCAGCCCACGTGTCGAAGGGCGAGAAGAGGCTTCAGTTCTTCTTTCTGGTTTTATGTTTATTAATTGTTTATCTAAAAGATGTTCTTTCAGCCTAACAAAGATCCGCTCAGCAGTCAGCCATGGGCACACTGTCTCTGCCCTCCGGGGCAGCCACCTATCTTTATACCCATTGTGACGTGTACAATATTTATCATTTTTCCCCAATACCATCCACTCTCATAACTCGGTGTACTCTCAGCAACAACCAATCCAAAGGTGCCACCGTGGCCAAAGAAGATGGAGGAGAGGAGGAAGAAGAAGGAGGACAGGACACACCCCAATTCCTCCATCTTACTCCTCTAAACCCCCCTGTACATAAATCCTAAACCTTGTGTCTCACTCTCTAATTAACTAATCCCTTCACCATTCTCCCTGTGAAGCCCTCATCCTTGTCGTCTCCTGTGTAGGGTTAAAGTCCAGCTACCAGACACTTCTGGCAACATTCCAGGACTCCCAGGCCCCCCAAGGGTGGTCTCGGGGGCCCTGCATCCCGGGACTCAAATCCTGAGATCCCACAGACCTGCTTTGTTGTCAGCAACTCTTTTCCCTGAGAGATCTCTCTTAGAGCCTGGCTCATCCCAGGGGGAGCTGGAACAGCACCAGGGTGCCCTGGTTGATGCCATTGTGCCTGCACCAATTCCAGCATTTGTGTCCACATCCTTTTTTTTTTTTTTTGTGCAGAGCTGTATGTTGCTTTTGATTTTGTGCTAATCGTGGTGCTGGCTGCTCCAAGGATATCAGCAGGAGAGAGTCACTGAGGATTTCAGCTTTGTGCATTAAAATGCTCCTGCCAAAATGAGTGTTGACTTAAGAAATCTTCAGATTCCACTTAGAATTTTCTGCTGGCTCTCCAGCTTTATATGTAACTGAAACTCAAGAAGATCAAATATCAAGAGTGTTTTTAAAAAAACGACTGGCTAACACTTTTGAATGGCACATCACAGGGAAATAGAAATATCTTTGTTAAACTTCACCATTTTCATAATAGTTGGGCCTTTCTTAAGTGTAACAAGAGAAACCTGGAGAATCTGATACCTGTGCCTGGGAACTATTTACCAATATTTAAAGGCAGGGTAGGAGAAGAATCAAGTGGTCAGTAGCACTCTTAGACTTTTTGAAAGGCATTGCCTTAATTTTCTATCACTGGAATGTTTTTTTCCATCCAAAATGAAAATACCTATTGTTTTGTTAGCATTAAAAGATTACTTACAAAAAGCTACAAAAGGAAAGCAGCCAGAGCTGCCATATTCCTGCCACTTTCTTGCGTCAGCAGAGTGGAGAATAAAAGAACTTTCCAAGTTACAGTGCTGCACTTGAAAAGGGAGAAAAGTCTGCGGTGACTTTTATCTGTGTGTTCAGCAGATCAGATGGCAAACTCAGCCCCAGAGCCGAGCAGGGGAGCAGCTCCTGCCTTTCCCTGGAGCCCCAGTGTGTGAAACAGCACCAGCTACGACATCAAAAGCTCCAAATAAAAGTGTAAAGTTTGGGGTTTTTCAAAACACCTGTCTAATTAGCCCAGCTCGGTGTTTGCCAGCTCTGGCTCTGGCTTTCTCACAGTTGTGTGCTCAGCAGAAGTGGCTTTTTCATCTCAGAGGTTTGGGGAAGAGGTTAAACCTACAAACACTGTCACCAAACCTGACCCGTCGGCTCCTCGGTGCAGACCTATCCCATTTCCTCCCAGCATCAATCACCCCATTGTGCCCAGCCAGCAAAGGTGAGGTGGAGCTGTTTGCCAGCTTTTTCTAGAGGGACGAGATCATGTTAATTGAGTGTTATTATCAGCCAGTCCTTGTGGTTTGACATGGATTCAAAGCGAAGCTGCTCATCCGCTCGGAGAATGCGTAGGCACGGATGGAATAACCTCAGCGAGTTTTCTGATGCCTCCATCCTCGGGGAAATTGGTTTGATTTGCCCTTCAGTGGAAATTTTGTGTACTCTTGGCAGCCAAAATAGCTCTGGAGTCCAGAAGCAGGGGAAAGTCTATTCTGTGTGTTGTGCTCTGCTGCTTTTCCCACTAAAATTTCTACAGTGAATATTTTCTGTGTGTTCACCTCGTTGCCTTCCAGCCCAAGGAACTTGCCTCTGTGTGTTCATACAGCCCATGTGTGTGTAATAAGATGGAAAACTAGATAAAAATACACTTTATTCTTTGAGCCTGTTGCATATGGATATGCATTTCATGTCCTTCCTCCATCCTGCACTGGAGAGGGGGTGCCTTTCCTGGGAGCAGTTCATTGTCGCTGATTCTTGCACCATCAAGTCTTGATTCACTGATGAACAGGATCTGAGGCAGTAAATATTTATTGGTTCACCCTTGAAAATATGAATGAGGAAGACAGAGGGCTTGAGGCTTATGGAGAAGACTGTGAACTCAAGGCTGAAGCTTTTTCTCAAGTGTTTCTGTGCAGGCATCTTTAGTTTTGTATCCTTGGCCTCTTCAGGAAGCCTGACTGATTTATGGGGCAGAGAGAGTTCACCTGTTTTCTTCTTCAGGGGTCTGCGTATGAAATTTATTTTCAGGAAACTGAAATAGGTTGCCTACAGGATAAAATTTAGGACTTTAAATGAATTTCTTGGCAGCATCTCCCTCAAAACTGCCAGATAATAGAGGAATGGAAGAGCAGTAAAGCAGGGATGAGTCAAGCACAACAAAAACCTTACTACTCCGAGTAAGGAGGAGGACACAACTACTTTTTAACTTCTTCTCTTACTAAAACTTTCTCTGCTTATTTTTTGCTTAAGCCTTCACCACATTGAAGTCAATGACTTCAATTAAATCAACATGTTTTAGTAATTATGAAACCAAATTCTTCAGCACTGATGGACCTTCATGTACAAATCTAATTCCTGATACAACTCAGAGAGTGACCTGCAGTGGTGTTGGAACTGCTTCACCAGCCTGGACAACCAACTGTGAGACCCAAATTTGTATTTCCAATGTTGAATTTGTCTCCTGTGTTTGGCACATCCAGAAAATAAATCATCAGTGAAAACCCCAGATTGCCAATTATGAAGAGTTCATTAAGATGTGCTGAAGTTCAAAGCAAAAACACCAGTTCCTCACAGGTCAGGGCAGCTCTTCTAAAGGTTCCTGCTTTGCCTCCAGCAGCAGCTCATCCCCAGAACCTGTTTATTTTTCTGCCAGGGCTGTTGGCAGGTGAATAGAGTCACATCAGATCACCTCACTTGTATTTTATGCTGGAAACCCATGCCCTGGATATGCCATTTTCCTGGCCCAGCGTGGCATGAGATCATGGATTTCAAACCAGGCCACGTTGGCCATAGAAGACAAAACATGCAATGCCCTGTTCACTTCCCTCTTGAGATTTGCCAGGAAGTCCCAGCTCAGTTCTGCCCCGGGGTTTGCTGTCTCTCAGTTCAGATCATCCCAAAGGAACAAAGCCTGGTGTGGGGAGGAAGGAGAGCATCACTCATCATGTCCTGAAAACAGACCAGATCATTTGTAATACAAAAAGGAGTGGATGCAAGTTCTTCTAGAACCACATCAGGGGAAAACAAACCAGCCCCTTTTCTAAGGAAATGATTAGTTAGGACATGGCAGCACTAAAACTCCATGCAGATATCCTGTGGTTTAGGAAAACACATCATTTGTGTCCTTGCCAGGTGGGCAGTGCTGCTGGTCCAGACTCACAGAATTATTAAAGTTGGAAAAAACCTCTGAGATCACTGAGTCCATCCAGGCTCCTGAGAGTCCCTGTCCCAGCAGCACAACATTCTCATTCCAATGGAAGGTGGTGCTATCTCTCTTTTCAGCTAAAACTGTTGAAAATACATTAAACCTGAAGTGATGTAATGTTTTCCTTTCCAAATTTTATGTGAGTGCCCAGGGACTGCCATGAGCTCCCACCTGTGGCACCAGGGACCTCCTTGGCTTTTTCATTCCCTTGCCACCCTGCACCCACCTTTACACAGCAAGATTGTCACAGACATCTTTTATGGAAAATCCTTTCTTTAGGATTTTTCCTCCTGAGAAGCTGAGAGGCCTCAGGAACAAAATGTAAACATTGATTATCTGCTGCTGTGGAATGCAACAGGTGCATCTGTGATTGCTCTCATGTGGTTGTTTCTAATTAATGGCCAATCGCAGTGAGCTGGCTCAGACTCTGTCCAAGACAGAAGCTTTGTTATCATTCTTTTCTATTCTATTCTTAGCCAGCCTTCTGATGAGAACCTTTTCTTCTATTCTTTTAGTATAGTTTTAATGTAATATATATCATAAAATAATAAATCAAGCCTTCTGAAACACGGGGTCAGATCCTCATCTCTTCCCTCATCCTCAGACCCCTGTGAGCACGGTCACACAAGATCTCACCTGGAGGAGACCCAAGAGGGGGATGTGCTCACTCAGGGAGGGATGATGCCCACCAGGAGTGCCCAACCCCTGCACCCTCAGCAGAGCCCCAGGTGCTCTCCCTGCTCTGCTCCCTGCCAGCTTTGTTATGTAAGAAAGGGTAAAAGTACAAACAAGAGCACTGAACATGAAAAGTGAGTTTGTTTGCTCACTGAGAAGCCTGGCAGGGGCAGAATGGAACTGTATCAATAAAAATCCAGGCTGACAAATGTTAGGTACCTGCAGGAACACCTGCAGCACTGAACCAAGCAGCTGGGAGGAGAATGCAGGGTGGGTATTGACACTCTGGCTCCAGAAAACAACTTTATGGGCTGTATTTAAACTCCCCTTGCTTTTGTTTCTACTGTCAATATCATTCACGTCCTTTCCAGTCTTGCAATTGTAATTCAGCAAGGCAGAGCAGCAATTACTGAAGACTATTTAACAATTTGGATATTATCAGTGGATTTTAATTGTGTGCCTGGAAACACCTCTGGCCACAGCCGTGCTCTGGGCTCCAAGGAGGGACTCCTGCCTCGTGTATTGTTTTCTTCCTGCTCCCAGAATAACACATCACTTTTACTCAGTGTTTGTGTCTGTTGATAACCATTGTGTGGAAATGTGTGTTTGCCAATGAAGTTTGGTGTTGCTGAGCACTCATTTGTGTTTCCAGCTCAGCCTTGTGGTGGGTGTGAAGAGCTGATGTCCCTTCTCCATCTCAGCACAGCCCAGGCTCATTTGTGCTTCTTTATCAGATCCCGAACTAGACTGAGCTTTATGAACTTAACCAGTTCTGGAATTCTCAGATCTTTCCCATTGTGCCTTATTCCTTCTTGTTTTTCCTGCAGTTTTTGTCTCAGTTGTGCTAAGGGGAAGGTTTTGGGATGCATGAAGTAACTGCAGTTTAAATGAGAGAAGTTAATGTGGAGCTGCACAAATGAGAAACTCATGGTGCTCAGAACCTGATCTGTTTTCTGTTATTTTTAGTCCTGTTGCATTTTTAAAATGTTGTCTGTATAGAATGTTTGGAACTATTTCCATATATATTTTTAAAAGCTTTTTGTGCCTTTTGGGGGTATCTCAGCTGCCCTGTTGGGACCCTGTGGGTGCCCCTGGGAAGCAAAAGCTGGGGAATATCTTGGGGATGCCTTAAAGTCACAAGAAACTCAGCAGGACCCGTGCTGGGTGGGACTGAGCCCCTCTCTGCCTGTGCATTTTCATTTTCTGCCACAGCAGAAAGATCTTCACACTGAAACAGCAGAGTCCCTGCCCAAAACTGGGCTGAAACGGACGTATCAAAAACCCCACAAAAACAAACAAACAAACAAACAAAGCCCAAAAGCTCTCAATGAAATCAATCTGCTTTGTCACAACTGTGATAAGAGCTCCTGACACCCCACTGAAATTGTATCTGAGGCACAGCAATAACTTTGGTGAGTGTTTCCCCCCTCTTATCCTCTTCCTAGCTTGCCTGTGTATAAATTTCACCTTATTTTTACCTCTACTGTAGAAACTGTTAGCGCCAAAATAATTCAGCATGGGCTTCAGTGTTTAAATAATTGCTTTTAAGGGAAACAAACCCAATAAATTTAAACTAGACAAATTCTGATTTTTTTTTTCTCGATGATTCCAGTTCAGCTGTAAAGAATACAACAGAGTTAAAGAAATACAGTGGTGAGGACTATGCAGGAATTAGAGTAAAATATTTTGTATAAAAAGCTATCAGAAATATTTAAATAGGTCATGGAGCCTGACATTTTTCCTTGCTATGTGTGCATGTGTCTATCAGAAATATCCTGCACCACTTTTGTAGAGCTCTAAAATGAACAAAAAAACTTCTGAAGAAACTGAAATAGTTCTTCCCCATGTCTAATTTGGGGAAAAAAAAAAAAAAAAGAACTTAAAGGATTTTAGAAATGTTTAGAAACATTGGCATTATGACAGCAAGAATCTCTGTCATAACGTCATATGATTAACTAGATCAGAAACATTCTGGGATGTTCTGATCAGTTATGTTAATGCCTCTTTTAAAAAGTATAAAGCTAATGCTCTATAAAATAGATACTTGAAAAACAGTTTTGGTTTTCCTCAGGCTACTGAGATTAGAGTTTCGTAATCTGTTTGACCAGCTGCAGAGGACGTTCTGTTTCATTTTTTTCTTTTTAAGTAAATGAGCTTCATCTCAACATGATTAAAAAGTAAAAAAAGAAGAACCAGCCTTCAAAAATACTCCGTTTTCACTCATACTTTTAAATAGGAGCAACTGCATTGTCACGTCTTGTTGCAAATGTAATTGGGTTGGAGGTCATTAAAGACTTTGAATAAAAGAATTTCCAAGTTTCCAAGTGTGCATCCTCCCCTGTCAAGAATCGCCCCATTTTTGGCTTCCAGACATAATTTTAGCAGATATTATTTGCTGCCCTCACATCTCACATGTGTTGAGTCAAGCTCGCTCTTGTTCAGTTCAAAAAGCAGTGGTTTGCCTTGCAAGTTAATTTTGTTGATTAAGGTTACTTTGAAAGGTAAAAAGGCGTTATTAGATTTCTTTGTGTGCGCCTGTGTGCAAGAAAATGTGTGTTATTTTATGTAATGGGAGAATTGCAGCAATACTGAGCGCTTGATTGCACAAAATAAATAGCTTTTCTTTCATTCCTACTGAGAATCAGATTGGCCTATTGATTAGAAATATTTCATATTTCTGTTTTAAAAGAGCATAACAAAATAAGAGGCTTTGTAAGGCTTGTTAGAAATGTTTATATTTCCAGGTCTGTGTGTATTTCTGAGGAGCAATGCATTTTAAAGAGACATTTGTAGAGCACCAGGGGTCTGCTGGAGCCTCTGGGCTGGCTCCAGGTGTGAAGTATCTGAACACCCACTTAAAGTGGCAGTTTGGTGATAAACCTGGTTGGGAATGAAGATTGCCCCGTTCAGCCAGTGATTGATAAATCTGCTTTATCACACTCAGGCCTTCTGCAGGAAATTCTGCCCCAACCCTGATGGTTGTTTTTTGCAGAAGTGTTGTTAAGAGCACAGCAAGCAGCAGAACCAGGTGTTTTTCTGGTTAATTTGTGTTCACAATAGCAGTTTTGCAGTAGCGCGGTGTTGACACAACGTTTTAGACGTTCTTGCGACAGAGCATCAAAAATTCAAAAAGTTGCCTGAAAATGTTGAAGCTGACATCAGGTCTTCACAGGAAACCTGCTCAGAGAATGGCAGACTCCTCGCTGTTGCCTTTGATTGCAAAGTGTTTAATAAAAAGCAAATTAGGAAATGAAAATTGTCTCGCGGATCAATCAGGCGCAGCGGTTCCGCCTGCTCAGCATTATCTGTCAGACACGAACCTGATGGGGAACGTTGTATTTTGGATAATAGTCTCCAAATCAGACTGAAAGGTTGACTGAAAAAATACCTGATGTATTTTGTGTGTGCTCTGAGGCTGATAACAAACTCTGCAGTTCAAGTTTTAATAACTTGGGGGGAGCTAAGGAACTTCAAAAGCTTCGTGATAAATGTTTTTGACAAAGCGTCAGCTGAACATTAGGCAGAATCTTGGAAAATCCTCTCATAAGTGGTTTAAAATGGAGTTCTGAACTTTTCCTTTATAAGTTTATGCTTAAGATGTCATGGTATCTTTGGGTTTAAAAGATTCATTTTATCTGGTAAATGTGCACCACTGGTGCTTCTGCCTAAACCTGGGCGAGTGCGAGGGGGAGACAGTTGAGGGCTTTTCTCCTTTTGGCAGCCTCTGCTCTGCTCTTGACCATTGACCATGACACTCGTGCAGGCTGAGAAAAAGGGGAAGGAGTGTGAAAGCAAAGTGCAAAACACTCCAGGGAAATATTACAGTAAATCTTGCAACTGTCAGGCTTTTGATTGCCTTCATCACAGCAGCCCCAAAGCGTCCTGGTCACAGACAAAGCAGGGCTTGGACATGGCGAGTGCTTGTTGGGTTTTGTGGCCCGTTGAGAAAAGCAGATGAAAGCCAGTTTATTACAGCCTTTGAACCTTGCCTCCCTTTCCCTCCTGTCACCTGAGCCACTAAAACAAAGCAAAAACAATTCCCTCCTTGGCTCCCCCTGACAAAAAATGCCCGGCTTTACAATTTGTGCTGCTGTTTTCTTTGAACTGTTATCTCTGCAGGACCTTATGGCATCCTTTGCCTTTCAAAAGAATTGAGTTTATAATGTCCTGCAGCGAAGCCCTGACTCAGCAAAATGCTTAAGCCCCTGTCGAATTTTATGTCTCCAAATAGCCCTGCTGGTGCCATCAAGGTGTTTTAGGGATATATCTTAGAATTATGGAGTCTTGAAAAGATTTGGGTTGGAAGAGACCTTAAGGCCAATCTCGTCCCACTCCCTGCATGGACAGGGACATTCCCACTGTCCCAGGCTGCTCCAAGCCCTGTCCAGCCTGGCCTTGGACATTCCAGGGATGCAGGGACAGCCAGAACTGCTCTGGTACCCTGTGCCAGGGCCTCCCAGCCTCACAGGGAAGAATTCCTTCTAATAGACCTAATTTTTGCAGGAAAATTATTTTAAAACTTTGGTCAGCTCAACTGTGTGTGTATAGAAAATGCTGAAAGCATTCAGCAAAAACCTTACAGGAGCAAAGCTGGAAGATATAAGCATATTGAGAATCCTTACAGTACTCAGGTGATCTCCAAAAGACACCAGATGAAGTTTGATGTGGAAGTGTTATGGGACTGCTCAGGAGCTAATGCTGATGATCCCAACTTTATAACGTGCTGCCAGTGAATTGTCAAAAATGAAAATAGCTTATATTAGAGCCTGCCACACTGCAAAGTGTTTGCATGTATTTTTCTTTTATGTTAAATGACCTACTTTAAATTTTTCCCCTACTGCTGGAGAGACTTGATTCTGTTCCTTGAGTAAAATTATTCCTTTTTTTTTCTCTTTCTTTCTTTCTTTCTTTCTTTCTTTCTTTCTTTCTTTCTTTCTTTCTTTCTTTCTTTCTTTCTTTCTTTCTTTCTTTCTTTCTTTCTTTCTTTCTTTCTTTCTTTCTTTCTTTCTTTCTTTCTTTCTTTCTTTCTTTCTTCTTTCTTCCTTCCTTCCTTCCTTCCTTCCTTCCTTCCTTCCTTCCTTCCTTCCTTCCTTCCTTCCTTCCTTCCTTCCTTCCTTCCTTCCTTCCTTCCTTCCTTCCTTCCTTCCTTCCTTCCTTCCTTCCTTCCTTCCTTCCTTCCTTCCTTCCTTCCTTCCTTCCTTCCTTCCTTCCTTCCTTCCTTTTCTCTCTTTCTCTCTTTCTCTCTTTCTCTCTTTCTTTCTCTCTTTCTCTTTCTTTCTTTCTTTCTCTCTCTCTCTCTCTCTCTCTTTCTTTTCTTTCTTTTCTTTTTCTTTCTTTTCTTTCCTTCACCATAGCCTGGTGCAGCAGGAGCTGCCTGACTGGTGGGGATGGGCAGAGCCCCCAGCTTGGAGAATTTTGCAAGTTCTCCATTCCCATTTTGAAACGTCAGCAAAGTGAGCCAAACTTCCCAATGTGCCCTGGTGTATGTGGGAGCTCATGTTATTCATGCTGAATTCTGTGCCTTTGGAAATTACACCTTGTATCTGATTCCTGACCAAGGAAACCTTTTTTTTTTCTTTTTTATTTTTTTTTTCATAATGGCAGCAGAAAATGGGCAGCCAGCTCTTGTAGGGACACATTCACAAAGGTATTACCAATTTGCATTTTCATTCTGTGTTGCAATTCACGTTCACTCTTCATGAAATAGTGTTTAGTGGTTGAAATGAAATATTAGGCATGAGGAATCATGACAGATTTGCTGTCAGTGCATGGTAGGGCACTGTGAGGAGCAGAATTTGCAGTTTTCCCCTTTTCCCCAGCCATCCAAAGCTGTTCCCAGCCTGACCAGATCCTGAACTGAACTGATGGTAACAGGCTGGGAGGTCAGTGAAACTAAAATAGGAAAGAGAGATGTCAAATATCGCTCAAGGCATTTTCATTTCTGTTCCTGAGGAGCAATAAAGCCTAAATTTTCTGTACAGTCATAACAGCAATTGTAATGTACCTATAGGATAGAGAAATAATTCATGTTATTAAACACCATGACTGTTTTCTCTGTAAAATAAGAGATTTTCTTTTCTCTTGCAGCAATGTTGGCCCCTGCCTGTAGGTTGTGGAAAACCTTGTTTGCAAAAACAAAGCCATTGTTTTAACAGAAACAGCAGAAATTTTGCCTTTCATTTTGAATCAGTAGCATAATGAGTGGTGGAGCAATAGTTCAACATCAAAGGAGACTTTCTGGATATATTGTGTGTTGCAACAACGGCGAAAAAGTTCCCACCAGAAAGGAATTTTGCCATATGTGAGCAGCAGACATATGTATTAGGTTAAAACCAGAAGATTTCCTTTGCTTTGCACCAAAACCAAGAGAAAACTCCAAGTACAGAGATTTTTTATTTTTGTTTGCAGTGTCATGGGCTCAGTGAAAGCCCAAAAAGTGCTGAGGATGCCCCAACAATTTGGCTCAAATATAATTATTTCACTTTTAGAACACCCTTGTTTTGCTCAGACTCATGGCATTGCATCAGTGCTCTTCACAGATGTATTTGCCCAATTTATTTGGAGTAGTCATGAACCCAGATAAATCTATTTATCTCCATGAAATGTTTTAGCAAAATTAATGATTGCTTTTAAAAATCTGGATGGGATTCTTGGCTGCTTCCTTTGGATAGAGTTGTATTTGACTCTAAATTTTTGACTCTAAATATTTGACTCTAATTTTGCCCAGACAGCCTATAATTCTGGCTTCATGGAGAGATAAAGATTTTGAAAATCAAATGTTTTAATGACAAAATTTTAAATCATCTCCATGTGTATTCCTGGAAGAAAATTCTCTTTAATTTTTTTTAGCATTCACATGGGGCTTTTTTCTCCTCAAAGTTCCAGAGATTTTCTTCTCATGAACGAGGAGAGAAAACACATCAATGGATGTAAATTGAATTTAGAAGGCACTTGAAGAGAGGCCTGTATTCAGAATTATTGTTGGCACATGTTTTGAGGATGTAAAGTGGAAGCCTTCTTCTGTGGCATTAGTAAGGAGATAATTAAGACTACAGTAGGTAATTAGAGTAGCTTTTATTACTGCATCTTTCATTAACTAATTATATTAATTTGGTAACATTTGAAAAATTCTTTGAAGATGAAAAGTGCAAACTCTCACTGCCTTTAGTGGTAGCTTTACTCTGCACTGGTCATAAATTTCCAGGGCTTTTCTTGATACAGATGCACATCCATATGTGCAGAGTTGCTGATAAAAATTACATATTTCTAATAAAAAAAGACTGACATTATCTTGCATAACCTGATCAGGATGAGCAGCAACTTTTCTGCTGTTTTCTGGTTCAAAGTGAAAATACATTGATATTTAATATTTTTTGGAATTTTTTTTTAAGTGTCACTTATTTATTCAACCCTCAGAGCAGACAGATAAATGGTTGTGATCCATAAATTCCCAATGATGTGATGGGATCAGGAATCAAGTCTTGTCTGCTCTCAGGAAAACACAAAAAATAGGAAATTATTTGAGGTTAAAGAAAGAAAACATGTCACATTTGTAAATAGTTTCCTCACAATTGTAATCAATACAGAGAAATTAAGAATTGTAATTGTTTCTGTTTATGTAATTCTTCAAAACTGAACTTTCTTTCAGGTAATCCAACACTTTTGATAAATACCCTGTGGTTAAAGGAAAATCAAATCAGGTTTCATATATTGGAGACCAAATCGTTCCTACATTCCTGTTCCGTGCTTGTTCCTGGGTTTCTTCAAACTCTTTCCAGCTTTCAGTGGATTTAGACCGAGCCCTGTACCTGACACCAAAAATTAATTCCTGCCTTGCCGGGGGATTTTGGAGTGCTGGCACTGCACCTTTTTGTCTCTTTAGGGCTCCTTGTCAAAACTCTGCGCTTGACAAGTTGGGTTTTTTTAAAAACCACCTTTTTTCCCAGCCTCACTCTGCCCCTGGGTATCCCACAGAATTCCTGTGATCCTGAGCATCCTCATCCCAGCCTTGCTGAGCCACAGCCCAGCTCTGCAGGCAGCAACCCACGTGTGCTCTGCCTTGGGGCTGAAAATGCTCCATTGGGGATGAATAAACTTCATTTGGGGCTGAAATAAACTTCATTTGGGCTGAAATAAAGTTCATTATTTTGGGCTAAAATAAATTCCATTTAGGTCAGAAATAAACTCTATTTTGGGATGAAATAAGTTCCATTTGGGGCTGAAATAAATTCCATTTGGGTCAGAAATATACTCCATTTTGGGCTGAAATAAACTCCATTTGGGTCAGAAATAAATTCAATTTTGGGATGAAATAAATTCCATTTGGGGCTGAAATAACCTCCATTTGGGTCTGAAATAACGTCCATTTGGGGCTAAAATAAATTCAGTTTTGGGCTGAAATAAATTCAGTTTTGGGGCTGAAATAACCTCCAATTTGGGCTGAAATAAACTCCATTTTGGGCTGAAATAAACTTCATTTGGGTCAGAAATAAACTTCATCATTTTGGGCTAAAATAAATTCCATTTAGGTCAGAAATAAACTCTATTTTGGGATGAAATAGACTTCATTTGAAATGAAAACTGCATTTGGGGCTGAACTGAACTCCATATGGGGCTGAAATAAGCTTAATTTTGGGCTGAAATAAACTCTATTTTGGGCTGAAATAAATTCCATTTTGGGCTGAAATAAAGTCAATTTGGGTCAGAAATAAACTTAATTTTGGGCTGAAATAAGTTCCATTTGGGTCAGAAATATACTCCATTTTGGGCTGAAATAAACTCCATTTGGAAATTAAATAAACTCCATTTAGGTCAGAAATAAACTCAATTTTGGGATGAAATAAATTCCATTTGGGGCTGAAATAAACTCAGTTTTGGGCTGAAATAACCTCCATTTGGGTCTGAAATAACGTCCATTTGGGGCTAAAATAAATTCCATTTGGGCTGAAATAAATTCAGTTTTGGGGCTGAAATAACCTCCATTTGGGTCTGAAATAAACTCTCTTTGGGGCTGAAATAACCTCCAATTTGGGCTGAAATAAAGTCCATTTGGGGCTGAAATAAGCTTAATTTTGGGCTGAAATAAACTCTATTTTGGGCTGAAATAAGTTCCATTTGGGGCTGAAATAACCTCAATTTCGGCTGAAATAAATTCCATTTGGGTCGGAAATATACTCCATTTTGGGCTGAAATAACCTCCATTTGGGTCTGAAATAACATCCATTTGGGGCTGAAAAAAAGTCCATTTAGGTCAGAAATAAACTCTCTTTGGGTCAGAAATAAACTTCATTTTGGGCTAAAATAAATTCCATTTAGGTCAGAAATAAACTCGATTTGGGATGAAATAGACTTCATTTGGGGCTGAAATAAAAACTCCATTTGGGAATGAAATAAACTCCATTTGGGGTTGAAATATACTTCATTTGGTGCTGAAATAAACTCTGTTTGGGGCTAAAGTAACATTAGTTTGGATCACAATAAACTCCATTTGGGTCAGAAATAGACCAGATTTTGGGCTGAAATAAATGCCATTTAGGTTAGAAATAAATGCCATTTTGGGCTGAAATAAATTCCATCTGGGGCTGAAAAAACCTCTATTTTGGGCTGAAATAGCCTCAATTTGGGCTGAAATAACCTCAATTTGGGGCTGAAGTAAACTCCATTAAACATTTTGCCGGAGATAACCCATGCCCAGTGGGATAAGGGGGTGAATAAAAGGTGCCTACCCAGAAATGCAGCTCAGAGGTTCCTTTCTCCGTGCCCATCTCTGGGTCCCAGGGCTGGGATGGGCTCGTGCACAAACTCCAGGTCCCAAAATCCAAAATCTGCCCGAAAATTCCGGCGTTGCCTTCCCAAAGCCGTCCCTTCTCCCTTCCCTCCTTCCCCTGCCTCCCAGTGCTCCGTGAGACCCAAACAATGTGATTTTATTTTAGGATCCTTTCCATTTTTAGAAATAAATCAAATGAGTTTTCCCTTTCTCCGGCTGTAATTCACCCACATTGTTGCATTGGGGCTTATTATCTCATTTACATTTTTAAGAGCTTTTCAAAGTGTAGGATATCTGGGCTGGAAAGCAAAACATTTGATTGCTTTGTTCTCTGGCCAACACAAAGCACTTCCAAGGTCAGGTATGGTGTAGACATTCAACAGCAAACATGTTTACATGGCATTTGGAAGCCCGTTTAACTGAAAAAAAAAATAATATTGTCTTTATAAGAGTGATGCAAGTCAGCTTAGCACAGCTGAGGGACGGGAATTCATCCGAACCTGGAAAAATTTAACTAAATAAGTTAAGTTTTGTTTTCTGTTCAGGGGAAAAAGTGCCTCTGACGCTTAAAAATTGGCCTGGATTTTTGTTTTTAATCCCTTTTTCTTCATCTTGGCAGTTTTTAGTCATAGGCTCTGCTGCTCTTTGGGCAAAATGTGACACTTTGAAGCGGAATTAAAGCTGCGTTTCTAAACAAAACAAAACAAAACATTGTTTAATTTTATAAAAGAGATGTTCTGGGGTGTACCTGGGGTAAATGCTCTGCTGTTTTTGAAGAGTGTTCTACATGGCAGAAGCTTCCCTGTGTGATTCAGAGAAAGATCTGAGGTTCTGGGAGCTTCAGGAATTGCCATCAGCACTCAGGCTCTGGCCACTGCATGTGAGGCGTTTTGACTACAGAGAGAATTTCAGTGTGATCTTCAAAAAAGTGAATTATTCATGACATCTCTCATGATCCCGCCTAGAAAATTAAAATCACGGGCAACAAACTTCTAATTGCTGTTTTCAGAGTTAATCACCTGCAGGAATCTACAGCAACCATGAGATTTTGATGCTGCTTTTCAATTTTGGCACAGCTTTGATCAAATGCTGAACTTTTGGTTTTACTTTTTTTTTTGCCATTGTGCTGATAGAATATCTGGAGTACTCAAACGAACATTAATTACTCATGGAATTTATGCAGCACAAGAATAGTCCAAAAAGGGTCCAGTGAAGGTATTTGTGATTGATCCAAGGAATTAGCTGAGTTGTTTTTTTGCCACCCCAATACAAAACCTGCCAACAGCCAGTTATGATGTGATTGGAAAAGTCTGGGAGTTCATACAGCAAATTCTGGTTTGGACAAATGGTGAATGGATAACTAGAAGAGCTGTTAGTTTGCTGTACTTACATGCTATAGTAAAAATACCTTCTTTCTAAATTTAAATTTAAGACGTTTTCTGCTCTCCTAATGAAATAAAACATGTGTGCTCCGTGCTGGCAAACACTATCTGGAGTAGGTGAACCTAACAAAGGCTGTGTTATCTGAATTTCCCAAATTAAATGACTTTCAGATGCATTGCAAGCCCTCAGATTTAAAGGAACCTCTCATTTTAACCTCTGCAGAAGAAGTTTATTGTAAATAAGAGATGTAAAAATACAGAAGGGAAGAAAGGAAGGAAGGAGCAGGGCACCAGTTCTCTTTGCCACCACGGGGCTGCTGTCCTGTGCAGGAACAGTTTGAGATTCAATTTTTTACTCAGGACCTGAAAATGGGGGTGGTAAAAATCAGTTTTCTGGCACAAACACATATTTATGCACTCACATGTATTTAAACACTTAAATGCTATCTCTTGGCCAGCTTCAAAGTCCTGCGAAAGGGTCAGACTTTGTCTGGAGCACAAGGGGAGGATGAGTGATGTGTGATGAGGTTTCTTCCCTCCTTATTTTTCACCATTTGGGCTGGAAAAGCTGACCCTGAAAGAACAGGAGAAGATGGGTCATGCTTTGTAGTTTATCCAAAGTGTGCTCCAGGAATGTTCCCGAGAGTCATCCTGGGCAGGTTATGAATGGACACTTTGGGGTTATGGCAGGATTTTTGTCTAATTAATTGGGTTTTTGGTGATCTTCCTGGGATGTGGAATGACCCTGCTCCTTATTGCATATCTGCACTGCTCATTTTAGCTTTTATGTTTGTTTGTTTTACCTCACAAGATAGATGTACAAAAAGCAAACAAAAAGCCAACAGTTCACAAATAATTCCCACATATATTTCATTATATTAATGCAAATTGCTGGTACTGCAAGACTTGTTGAGTATTGGAGACGAGTTATGTATTCAAAGCCTGGATTTCAACATTTCTCAGAAGCTCTGATAGCATAAAAGTCCCTGGGCAGATTTGAAGTTCATGCTTGGGTCTGGTTACAATTTTTGGCATCAGAACATGTAACAGTCTTGCAGCTATAAGACTTTAAAGTTAATGCCTGGCATCACTTCAAAACAGCCTTCAAGATCTATCATAAGTAGTCCTCTTATCTTATCTCAATAGCAATTTTATCCTGTAAATTATTGGAGAGTGCAGGATTTCGGTGCTGTGGAAAAGAGCAAGGCATTTTTGCTGTTAAATCTTTGCACCACGAGGGCTTTTAATGATCCTGAGTTGTGCCCAGGTACCCTGGGCTGCTGGAAACAAAGATGAACCAAATGGCAGGTCCTGCAAAGCTCCCTCAGTCCGTGGGGTTGTTGGTTTCTCCTCCCAAGGGAAAAGCAGGGGCAGCAAGGGAGGTGTAGGTCGGATATTAAGAAATTTCTTCACTGAAAGGATGGTCAAGATCTGGAGCTGCCCAGGGAAGTGGTGCAGTCACCATCCCTGAGGTGTTCAAACAGCAGCGAGCGTGGCATTTCGTGATAGGATTAATAACCATGGTAGGGTTGGTCAGAGGCTGGACTCGATGCTCTGGGAGGTCTTTTCCAGCCTCGGTGATTCTGTAATTCCAGGGTGCTCTGCAGAAGGCCTCTGTGCAGCTCAGCTTCTTTAAAAGCATCACTGGAGGCTCCTTCCGTGGCATTTGCAGCCCGAGCCCCTTCCCGGGTGCAGCCCCGTGCTGCTTCTCTGATGGGTATCAATGCCCCGCTTTCCTGCCATACAAAAGATAACTCAAAATATTCCCTTTCTGCAGCCACAGCTGCCTCATTCCCTTTCTGCAGCCACAGCTGCCTCTGTGCTGGTGTCAATCCCCCATCCACATTGTGCACTTTGCTTGGAGTCAGCACTTGCAGTTAACAATGCCTTTATTCAAGCTGACAACATCGCTAAGCTTTTAGTAAATGTGTGAGTAAATGTTAAGCGTGTATTCAAACATCCAACAATGAGGAGGAAACTTTCAAAACAAACAAAAAAAAAAATCTTTGAAACTTGGTATTGTTTGTTTGGTGTGTATCTGTTAGAAATAACACAGACTATCAGTTCCTTGGGGCACGCTGTTCCTTTGTTAAGCATGTAACAAAAAAGATCAAGGCTCTGAGTGACTGCTGGAATAAAAATAAATGTATAAGGAGAACAATCATGACAAAGTAAATTTGTCCATGCATTTTATGAGCTTGGTTTAGGAGTGATTACTTCTGAACTAAATAAGGATTGGGTAGTTGTGGTGAAGTGACACGATCACATTATTCCTTTTATTTATTGCCATTTATATTTCATTTGTAGATCACGTGCTAGATTTGACTACAGGGCAGGAGGGGAGCCCCTCATCTCGGCCAGCATCCCACTTCAGTAATATGGAATACATTTCCACTCCAAATTCCAGACATTGTTTTCCATAGAGAGGATTATTCTGGCTTAAAGGGAAAAAAAACTCTCGGTACACTGCAAAACTGCACATAAGAAGCTCAGGTTGTGCAGAGAGAGGATGACAACAAAAACCTGGGACATTTGCAAATGCAAATGTTGCAATATTTCCATTAGCCTTCCAACCTTTGAGAGTATTTCTTACATTTTTAGGATGGATGGTCTATAAGAAGATATAAAAATAATAGATTTTAGGATGAGTAGCCTATAATAAGACTTTTGAGATGTAGCTGCTCTTGTTCTGTCAGTGGTCCCACCTGTGCAGAGTAACTTTTTGAGTGGCCAAAGTGCCTCTGTCGTGCCTCAGCGCCGCGTCCAGCTGGACCCACAGTGCTCCACGTCCTTCCCCAGCTCATTGAAGACGTGGCCTGGAAGTTTTGCTGCCATCCCAAGTTTCTCACGTGTGTTTTGCCTCCTTTGCTGTTGTTGCAGGCCCTGCAGGACGAGGTGGAGAATTACCGCGGGCAGGTTTATGATGCTCAGAGGAGGCTGCAGCAGAACGAGCTCAAGGCCCAGGAGCAGGTACTGTTGTAATCTTTGCTGCAGTGTTGTTCTCGCCTCTCTGCTGGGGCTCTTCTCCATTCTCTGCAGCTCAGTCCTTCCTGTCTTCTCAGGGGCTCCTCCTGGGCTCTTGACCCACCCCTATTTATTTCAGTTACCTTCATGAGCTACAGCTGCTGCCCAACTAAGGACCCTGCAGCTGCAGCTCGTTTGGAGCAACTCGGACCCCCACAGGTCTTACAATACAACATATATTCAGGCCCCCACATTTCCCCCCTTTTCTTTTAACAATTATACAATTACAATACACATACAGTTCCAGCTCTCAGGCTGCCACAGCTCTCAGCTGTCTTAGATACAACCATAGAATATATACATATCCCTATACAGTCCCAGCTCTCTGGCTGCCACAGCTCTCGGCTGTCCTTAGATGTTCCAGGGCTCTTTTCCTTAAAGGCCATATTCTTACAGCTTTCTGCTGCTACAGCTCCTTAATTCAAAGGCCATATTATATTCCAAAGTCCCAGCTCTCAGGCTGCCACAGCTCTCAGCTGTCCGGGGGATTCCATACCTTCTCTAGTCGCAGCTCTCAGGCTGCCACAGCTCTCGGCTGTCCTATCTTCTATAGTCCCAGCTCTCTGGCTGATATTCCAAAGTCCCAGCTCTCAGGCTGCCACAGCTCTCGGCTGTCCGGGGAATTCCATACCTTCTTTCAATGTTTGGTTGTGTGTTCTTCATCACATCGGGGTCACCAGTTGTTGTAATCTTCGCTGCCGTGTTGTTCTCGCCTCTCTGCTGGGGCTCTTCTCCATTCTCTGCAGCTCAGTCCTTCCTGTCTTCTCAGGGGCTCCTCCTGGGCTCTTGACCCACCCCTATTTATTTCAGTTATCTTCACGAGCTACAGCTGCTGCCCAACTAAGGACCCTGCAGCTGCAGCTCGTTTGGAGCCACTCAGACCCACACAGACCTTACAATACAACATATATTCAGGCCCCCACAGGTACAACTACTGGGTGCTGCCCTCACCCTCTGAGCAAGGAGGTGCAAGGGTTAAAAACAATCCCCTCCTTCAAAGCAAAAGCACATATTTTCCTGCAAAATTCTCAGCTAGCTTGCTTTTCTGTTTTGTTGGTAATAAAAGAGAATTAAACTGTCTGAACCCTTCAGGCAAATACTTATCTGCTGCTCTCTATTGCAAGTTGGTATTTCAGCTATTCGAGCTGCTAAATGATGCATTTATTTTGAACTGACTCTTTGCAACTGACTGTAGAGTTTTTAATAAAGGTTTCTGAGACTATTCAAACCTGTTCTTTAATGGTTTGTATGAAGAGAAGTAGAATTGGACAATAACAGCTAAAAATAATCTTTAGTCCTGATCTTCTGCATTCATTGTCCAAACATGTCTGTAAACAGTTTCAGATGATGAATAGTGCTAAATTTTTTCTGGACACTTACAGTGAAGTCAGAGATTATTTAGTGTGCTTTGAGCAAAATAGAGTGTGGTGTTTACAGGCAGTGTTGGAACAGAAAATCAATGATCTGCATTCAAACCAGATTAAATTGAAATATTCAGGAGAATATGCAGGTGATGAATGCCTGAATCAGACAGGAATTTATGTATTCCTAATACAAATAAGGTCTTGAAGCATTTGAGAACTTTATTTGGTGCTGAGTAAACAGTATCAACAGCATATGTCCTACATAAAGCATTTCTGACTCTATACCTGCAGGAATAATCACTTGGGGTGGGTATAGGAGATTAATAATCATTAATTTCAAGTGTTTTTTCCTCAGTTTTGTCATGCTACTGGCACATGGAATTCTCTGTCACCCTTGGTGTTTAATTGATGTATTTCCTCGCTGTTCCCTCCTGTCCCCGCTCTGCCTCCCAGATAACCTTAAAGATTACCCAGTCCCAGTCCTGCCAGGCTCATCCTGAGCTGCAGTTCTGCAGCACTGGAGAGTTTGGTGCAGTGAGAGAGCTGGCCTGCAAGCATTGCATTTTGGCTTCAGATTCTCCTGGAAAAGAAGGAGGAAAATCAGCTCTTCAAAGCAAGGTTGTCCCTCCCAGGGAACAGCACTGGCTGCATGCTGTGAGGGATGTCCTCTTCCAATTTTTTTTCTTTTTTTTATGTTTTTCTTTAGTCTCTGCCATTTTGCTTTTTTTTTTTTTCCTGACCTGTTTTGAGAAGGATCCAGAAGAAGAAATAAAAAGTCACTCATTAAATACAGAGTAGAAGGCTGCACATGCAGATTCACAGGGTGCCTTCAAGGTTTCCTCCTACATCTGCTCCAAACCAACCTACAGAATTCTCCTGTCCAGACTTAATTAATGAAGGAATAGTTCAGATGGTAACATCCTGTTCCCCAGTATAATGGAGCAGGAATGTTATTTAAATCACACTGTGCTGTCCATCTTTGAGCTTGATGTGCTGGCAGATTTGGTGGAGCTCATATCCAAGTTCCTCAATGGTCTTGTCTCTGCCTTTCGTCCATTGGGACTTTCTGAAGCAGCTGGAGCCACTGAAGCTGCTTTGGTTGAGGTGGCTTCAGTCTATTTTGCAGACAAACATTTTGGAAGTTGTTTCTTGTCTCCTCTGTGACTGGTTAATTCATTAGTTCTGCTTATCTCTCCAGAAGAAAAAATGCAAAAGTGACAGGTCTGACATGGTTCCAGTTACTGGGTTTGGCCAGGCTACCTGTAAACATGTTCATCAAGTGTTAACAGTGGTTAACAACTCATCAGCCGATCAGGGACTTGAAATATTCAGGGCAGTAACTTCATTTCTGCTTTTACCAAATACTGTGTGAATCAAAATTGCATAAAACGTGGAGCTTTGTGCTGGCGCCATTACAAAAGCCACTTTTCCAAGCTTTTACATATCTATAAATAAGGAGGAGCGAGGGTTAAACAGCTTCTGTTTCTCATTAAAAGGAAAAATCTTGTGTTTTGATTCTATAACAACAACAAACAAATGAATGAGACATGAAAAAACATTTTGTTGTGCTTTTAATTAAAACTAAAAAGCTGTTTCTCGTTATGGCTTGTTGGGTGGTATCTCAGTGCTCCATGCTGGCCGTTTTTCCAGAGCAACATCCTCATAACTCTTCAGCCTTTAGGAGTGACTGACAGAGCCACAAAGTTTAACTCTTTGTCACAGTGACCCTCTGGTGATCACACAGGCTTAACCTTTCGTTGTTATAATCATCCAGAGAGACAAACTATCCTATAAATAAAGGGGAGAAAATACTTTGGGCTGTCAGCAGGCCCTGAGCTGCTCTGGAGGGGAGCCTGGTGCTGCACTGGGAGAGGAGCTGTTGTTTTCATGGAGCTTTTCCATTCCCATACTTTGTGTTCTTGGATGAACTCGTGTTTACTCCTGTTTGGTTTTTCTCTCCCATTTTACAGCGTGGGTCGGTGCAATCACTCTGTGTCTGTGTTCTCTCACCAGTGGTGCCATATGGCAGCCGTCTCTGGATGATGGGTTCCAATCACACTTCTCAAAAGTGCTGGCTTATATAATTTTATCTTTCCCATAAAGGTTGTCCTGTCTCTGTCCTGGTTTTCCAGTGTAATGCTGCACTTCGAGAGTGGAGTCCCAGAGCTGAATCATCTTTCTTCAGGTCAAAATGTTGGATGTTTCCTTTAAAAATTACATGTCCAGCATCTTGAGACATAAATAACTGTATTCATGGAAAGTGATAAACTGGCAGCAAATGTGAAAACTGTAATATATAGTTTTATTTAAATTGTTGTTGTTGAATGTATATAGTCATAGTCTGGGAAGGTTTCTGGCAAATTTGGGTGTGTCCAAACCATTTCCTTGCAAAGCAGCAGTGAAGTTTCTTGTATCTCAGTCCTACATAACTGTGGGATCAGCTTCCTGTCCAGTGATCCCATTGTGTTCCCATATCTTGTACTTCTGCAGTGAATGTATCCCTTGGTTGTCTCTGATGTGTGCCTGGATCTAATGTGAGACAAAATTTCCTACTAAACATTATTTCTTAAGTCCTGTGGCTTTGTGCATTTGTCAGTCATCGTTTAAAAAATCCCCATTGTTCATACAGGAGGCTCTACATCCTGTGAGTGTATAATTAAAAATGACACACATCACTGGGAGCTGAATGAATCCAGGAACTTAGGCATGTGCAACGAGTTTTGCTGAACTGGGATCTGTATAAAAATTCATAATCTTTGTTTCTTTACTACCTAGATTTCTTTAGCATTCATTTAATTTCAAATTCTTTTTTGAAAGGTAATCACCCCAACTCATTTTACTAAAAAGCTCCAAGAATCTGTCTTTTGGGAATTGCACACAATAATTTTCTCAGGAAAAAAATCCTATTCTTTTCATTCCTTGTTCTAATGTTTCTAGCCATAGATTTGGATTGACTGTGATATAAAATTTGGGATAACAGAGGAGAAAAAAGTTCCTCATGTTTGCAAACAACTGAAGTAGCAACACTATAGCTACTCAAGCCATAGAGATACCTCCAAACAGTCAAGTCATAAATAGAGTTTTAAAGGAGATTCTGAGACAGAAAATCAATTATGTTCAATTCATTAATATTGCTGAGGAAATGAAGGAGAATAGCAATGGAGGTTTTCAGCCCTTTAATTTCTTTTTCCTGAAACAGATTATGAAAAAGGAGAAAGGAGTTATCTGAATGAGGATGTTATAGAAGTATTTGGCATAAAATGGAGCAGCTTAGTTTAAGTGGATTTCACTCATGTTCAAATGAAAACAGGAGTGATAATTGTAAAAGAGCCATGATTCAAAAGCATTCAGCCAGTTTTCATTTCTAATGTTTATTATCCTGACTTGCTCGATTTTTTTATGGCTGCTGGATATTTACCACATTCAGCCCAACTTGCTGTTTCCATGCCAACTAAATATGTTTGTTCTCAGATGAATGCTGTGATGCATCCTTCTGAAATTTCAGTTGCTGTGTAGCACAGAGGAACTTCTAAGGTTTGCCACACCTTCTCCTTGGTGGGAATAGTGGAGCTGGGAGCAGGGGATCAGCGAGACACAGATGAGCAAGAGACATTGATGTCCACAGTATGAGTCCCAGGTAGTGCTTAATCTGATGGCTGGAGCTCTTGAGTAATATTAGCTCTTTAGTTTAGGGCTTTTGGGCCATATTTCTTCATAGAAGTTATCTGGTGGAAGTTGTCCCTGCCCATGGCAATGGGATTGAAATGAGGCAATCTTTAAGGTCTCTTCCAACCCCAACCATTCCATGATTCTGTGATTTCTAAAGGTATCTGGGAGTTCTAAATGCCATCAGATGGCAGCCTGGGGTGCCTGCCTCAGACTGCCAGACTTTCTCCAACTAGTGTCATTCTCAGAACATGACTGTAACATACAAGTTCTTATTTGCTCTAGAGCTTATCTAGAGCAAATAAGCTCTAGATTAGGATATTGAAAAGCCCAGGTTGGCTTTGTGGCCAGCTGCAGGTGAGGAGGGCGGAGGGAGCCTTTGTGTCACCGAGCCGAGGGACACTTTGGGAGCTGAGACCCAGCCAGTCAGCACAGGCTGGAGCTGTGATGAAATTCTGCTGTTTGCTCCACGTGCTTGAACCCATGGAGCTGAAACACTTCCAGAATTTCTCCCCCAGAGACCCATTTGTGCTCCCACAGAAATGGGAAGCCCAGCCTGGATGTGGAGGATGTTAAACCACGGCAGTGATTCACCAAGAGCAGCCCTTGCTGGGGCTCTGGAGCTGTAGGGAAAAGAGTGAGAACCTGAAAGAAATTTCCACTGTGACTTTCAGGAACTGCACCACCAAGTATTGTCACATTAAAATAGTTCCTGTGGTTTCCGCCTCTGACCAGCAGGATGGATGGATGGATGGATGGATGGATGGATGGATGGATGGATGGATGGATGGATGGATGGATTGGGAGTGTTTTTGCTCAGTTCTGTGTGGCTGAGGAGGGACCTTCTGTCATCTCCTCCATCCACTGCTCTGCTGACCCCCCAGCACTGGGGACAGGAGGGACCTGTGTGTTTCAGCTGTTTTCCTACCATAAAACCTTGTGAAAAACTCAGAGGACCAACAGGCAAAAGGACAGAGCTCCCCACAGGCTGAAAACCTGATGGTTCCACAGCTGCACAATAGAGGATTTCTTTTCTAACTACTTATAGTGCAAAAAATTCAAATTTAAAGTATTTTTATTGAAAAGAAGATGTTGGAGAGGCACAGAGAAGCAGTGAAGAATCCAGTGGGAGTGGGAGCACTGCTCAGGCTGTTTGGCACTCACAGACCACAGCATCCAGTTCTGGAAGGTTCTTCAGCCTTCCCAGTAGAGAGTGGTGGGCAGGAATCACTCTGATCCTGGTTCTGTCTCTATAAGGGACCTTTCATGGATAAAGAGGCCCCATAGGTGTATGGCAATGTTGATTTCATAGAATTTTGTTTGGGTTGGAAGAGACCTTAAGGATTACCCAGTCCCAGCCCCTTCCATAGACCAGGTTGCTCCAAGCCCAATCTTGAACACTTCCAGGGATGGGGTATTGAGGACTTTTGGTACCATAAATGACCACAGACATTTTTTGGAGCCCAATTCTATCACTTTTTACCTTAGCAGATGTCTCAAATCCATTGATGTATTCATTAATCACTTTGATACAACAGCACCCCTCAGTTTTTAATTAAGGATGAGATTTTTAGGATAAAGCAGGATTTTGCATTTGCCACAAATATATTTGTGTATTATATTTGTGTTTTGTATTTTATATCTGTGTATCATTTCCTTTAATGGCAAGCTATTAAAGGAGAGAGAATTACAATGAATATAGTAAATTATTCTGTATCCCATGAGGTTTCAGATTAGCAGGAGGAGATGGAAGCTGAGATTCAAGCACAGCAAAACAGCTTTGCAGGTGGGATTTGAAAGGAGCTGGAAATCAATGGAGTTAAAAGTTCCCAGGAGCTCCATATGGCAGGAGCTGCAGGAGAGGAGGCTCTCACCAACTGTGCAACTGTCAGAGGGAAAAGAGTTGGGGATAGTGGTGCATGTGTGGAAGCCAGTGATCAAATGTTAGCGTTGGTAATCAGACACAACTGGAAAACACACAAATACACACCTCCTGAGCAGAACACAGTGAATTGTTGGAGCTTGGTGGCCAGCTGGAGAAAGTCAGCAAACAGAAAGTACAGGACAAGTAGTTAAAAGGGAAAAAGGGAATTGTTACCAAAAGAGAATAGAAGCATATGGCAGCGGGCAGGAATTAAAGATTGTTTTAAAATGTCACTTTTCTTGCTCTTTGTCTTAAATAGTAGTGAATGGGAGAGTTTGTCCTTTTCAGAGGGCAGTACCTCCTATTAGAGCATCTGTGGTTTGCTTGCATACTATCCATGAAGGGAACTTTGCTCTTTCAGAAGCTGTTGAAGTAGAACTACAAGGAGCAGTGATACTGGTGCTTAATGCAGGGAAGGAAAAGAAAAAGGAATTGGGGATGTCTAGAGTGGATGACACACGAACAGAGCAGCAAAACCTCACATCCAGTCATGCTCCCAGCAATGCCTGTTCAATTAGGAAACTGTCCCAGTCTCTTTTTCTAGGAGATGGAGCTAAAAAAGACTGGGAAATACCAACTTTATGGTGATCTTCACCTTCATGTAAATTCTAAGGCACTGTTTTGCTGTGAGTTTAATCAGCACCAAATGCCATCCATGGCAATTTCATCCAGGCCTGTTCCTGCTGCCCTGCCCATCCTTCCCAGCCCTGAGGCTCTGCAAGCCTGGCAGCTGCTTTTCCACTGGAGACACTGCTTGGATTTTTGTTCTTGGAAGTGGTGGTCGTAAAAGTAGCTTCTGATTATTATCTACAGAGCTTTGCTTGTTCACAGGGTTGGTGTGAAAAGGCAGATCCTGATCCTGCTGCTGAGCTCTGTGAGCCCTCCCTGGCCTTGGGGAGCACTCGGCACCTCGTGGATCAGGCTCTGGAGCCTCTCCCTGCTGAGCCACCCCGGATGGAGGGAGCGTGTGGAAGGTGGCACGTGCTGGAATGTGAAACTGAAAGGCATCAATGTGTTCCAGCAGTGGTGTCAGAGATGCTCAGAGCTTCATTTCAGGCTTAATTATCCTGATGGTGCACAAGGAATGGCCAGAGGCAGAAATGAACCCCATGTGTTGGACCTGGTGATCTTTGTGGGCCCCTTCCAGCCCAGAATATTCTGTGTTTTCCATGTTGTCAGAGCTGGGGAGCAGCTGGGCTGGTTTGGGGCTGGTTCCTCTGAATCAGGGGGTGTCAGTGGGGTGTCCCCCCATGTCCCCATCACCCTGTGGAGGGGACAGCCCTCCTGCTGCCATCCCAACCTCCTGGGCCAGCAAAGGGACAGCAGTGACAGGAGCTGAGGGGAAGAGAGCTGGGGGAACAAAGATGGCATCTGCCCTGAGTCATTTGGAAGGAGAAGAAAATAAGTCCAGGATCCTGCAAATCCCAGCTGGAACAATAGCAGAGCCCTGGAGAGGGGGAGGCTGAGGGAACAGCGTGAATTTTCTAGCCACAACATTCCTGGTTGTTCCGTGGTGTTGACAGTGAAAGCTTTTATTCCTCTCCAAGTCGTGTAGTCCCAGGAATGCT
>NW_027428441.1:0-40754 GCF_047830755.1 Zonotrichia albicollis
CTGGAATTCCTTAAACCTCTGATTCCAATATCCTGGAATTCTTAAAATTTGAAAATCTCTGATTCCAATATCCTGGAATTCCTGAAAATCTCTAATTTCAATATCCTGGAATTCTTAAAGTGCTGAAAACTTCTGATTCCAATATCCTGGAATTCCTAAATTTTGGAAATCTCTAATTCCAATTTTCTGGAATTCTTAGAGTGGTGGAAACCTCTGATTCCAATATCCTGAAATTCTTGAAGTGGTGAAAGCCTCTAATAGCTCCAATATCCTGGAATTCCTAAATTTTGGAAACCTCTAAGAATTCCTGAAGTGGTGGAAATCTCTGATTCCAATTTCCTGGAATTCCTAAAACCTTTAATTCCAATATCCTGGAATTCCTGAAACCTCTGATTCAATATCCTGGAATTCCTGAAGTGGTGAAAACTTTTAATTCCAATATCCTGGAATTCCTAAATTGTGGAAACCTCTAAGAATTCCTGAAGTGGTGGAAATCTCTGATTCCAATATCCTGGAATTCCTGAATTGTGGAAACTTCCAATTCCAATATCCTGGAGTTCCTGAAGTGATGAAAACCTTTAATTCCAATATCCTGGAATTCCTAAATTTTGGAAATCTCTAATTCCAATATCCTGAAATTCTTTAAGTGCTGAAAACCTCTGATTCCAATATCCTGGAATCCCTAAATTATGGAAACCTCTAAGAATTCCTGAAGTGGTGGAAATCTCTGATTGCAATATTCTGGAATTCCTGAATTGTGGAAACCTGATAAGAATTCCTGAAGTGGTGAAAACCTTTAATTCCAATATCCCGGAATTCCTGAAACCTCTTAATTCCAAAATCCTGGAATTCCTGAGTTGTGGAAACCTGCAATTCCAGTATCCTGGAATCCCTGAAACCTCTAATTCCAATATCCTGAAATTCCCGAGGTGGTGGAAACTTTTAATTCCAATATCCCGGAATTCCTAAAATTTTGGAGACCTCTGATTCCAAAATCCTGGAATTCCTGAATTGTGGAAACCTCTAAGAATTCCTGAAGTAGTGAAAACCTTTAATTCCAATATCCTGGAATTCCTAAATTTTGGAAATCTCTAATTCCAATTTTCTGGAATTCTTAGAGTGGTGAAAACCTCTGATTCCAATTTCCTGGAATTCCTGAAACCTTTAATTCCAATGTCCTGGAATTCCTGAAAACTCCAATTCCAATAGCCTGGAATTCCTGAATTGTGGAAACCTCTAAGAATTCCTGAAGTGGTGGAAATCTCTGATTCCAATATCCTGAAATTTCCAAGGTGGTGGAAACCTCTGATTCCAATATCCTGGAATTCCTAAATTGTGGAAATCTCTAATTCCAATATCCTGGAATTCCTGAAGGGTTGGAAACCTCCAAGAATTCCTGAAGTGGTGGAAATCTCTGATTCCAATATCCTGGAATTCCTAAAATTTTGGAGACCTCTGATTCCAATATCCTGGAATCCCTGAAACCTCTGATTCCAAAATCCTGGAATTCCTGAGGTGGTGAAAACCTTTAATTCCAATATCCTGGAATTCCTAAATTGTGGAAACTTCCAATTCCAATATCTTGGAATTCTTAAAGTGCTGAAAACCTCTGATTCCAATATCCTGGAATTCCTGAAAACTCTTAATTCCAATATCCTGGAATTCCTAAATTGTGGAAACCTCTGATTCCAATATCCTGAAATTCCTGAAACCTCTTAATTCCAATGTCCTGGAATTCCTAAAATTTTGGAGACCTCTGATTCCAAAATCCTGGAATTCCTGAAACCTTTAATTCCAATATCCTGGAATTCCTGAATTGTGGAAACATTTAATTCCAATATCCTAAAATTCTTAAAGTGCTGAAAACCTCTAATTCCAATGTCCTGCAATTCCTAAATTTTGGAAATCTCCAATTCCAATATCCTGAAATTCTTTAAGTGCTGAAAACCTTTAATTCCAATATCCTGGAATCCCTGAATTGTGGAAACGTCTAAGAATTCCTGAAGTGGTGGAAACCTCTGATTCCAATATCCTGGAATTCCTGAAGTGGTGAAAACTTTTAATTCCAATATCCTGAAATTCCTGAAACCTTTAATTCCAGTATTCTGAAATTCCCGAGGTGGTGGAAACCTCTAATTCCAATATCCTGGAATTCTTGAAGTGGTGGAAACCTTTAATTCCAATATCCTGGAATTCCTAAATTGTGGAAACTTTTAATTACAATATCCTGGAATTCCTGAAGTGATGAAAACCTTTAATTCCAATATCCTGGAATTCCTGAAACCTCTGATTCAATATCCTGGAATTCCTGAAACCTTTAATTCCAAAATCCTGGAATTCCTGAATTGTGGAAACCTCTAAGAATTCCTGAAGTGGTGGAAATCTGATTCCAATTTCCTGGAATTCCTGAAGTAGTGAAAACCTTTAATTCCAATATCCTGGAATTCCTGGAAACTCTAATTCCAATATCCTGGAATTCCTAAATTTTGGAAACCTCAGATTCCAAAATCCTGGAATTCCTGAAGTGGTGAAAACTTTTAATTCCAATATCCTGGAATCCCTGAATTGTGGAAAACTGTTAATTCCAATATCCTGGAATTCTTAAAGTAGTGAAAACCTTTAATTCCAATATCCTGGAATTCCTAAATTTTGAAAATCTCTAATTCCAATATCCTGGAATTCTTGAAACCTTTAATTCCAATATCCTGGAATTCCTGAAGTGATAAAAACTTTTAATTCCAATATCCTGGAATTCCTGAAAACTCTTAATTCCAATATCCTGAAATTCCTAAATTTTGGAAACTTCCGATTCCAAAATCCTGGAATTCCTGCAGTGTTCCAGGCACAGAACCAAACCCACAAATCCACTTCCCTGCCCGCCCATTGTCACATTCAGCCCAAAAAAATCAAATTAAAATTAAATTAAAAATAAAGGAAGCCAAGCTGGGAGAGAGAGCTTTGTCTCAGTCATTAATTCATTAATTAATCCGAGTTTTACCCTTTTAATTGGCTCTTGCAAACCCCTGAGCAAATGTGGTCACGAGGATAAATGGGTTTAATAATTGTTTAATAATTGGGTTTAATAATTGGGTTTAATAATTGGGTTTAATAATTGTTTTCATTTTTTGGGTTTAATTTTTTGTGTTTAATAATTGGGTTTAATTTTTTTGGGTTTAATTTTTTGGGTTTAATTTTTTGGGTTTAATAATTGGGTTTAATTTTTTTGGGTTTAATTTTTTGGGTTTAATTTTTGGGTTTAATAATTGGGTTTAATAATTGGGTTTAATAATTGGGTTTAATTTTCTGGGTTTAATAATTGGCTTTAATTTTTTGGGTTTCATTTTTTGGGTTTAATAATTGTATTTAATAATTGGGTTTAATTTCTTGGGTTTAGTAATTGGGTTTAATTTCTTGGGTTTAATAATTGGGTTTAATTTTTGGGTTTAATAATTGGGTTTAATAATTGTGTTTAATAATTGGGTTTCATTTTTTGGGTTTCATTTTTTGGGTTTCATTTTTTGGGTTTAATAATTGGGTTTAATAATTGGGTTTAATTTTTTGGATTTAATAACTGGGTTTAATAATTGGGTTTAATAATTGGGTTTAATAATTGTTTAATTTTTTGGGTTTAATAATTGGGTTTAATAATTGGGTTTAATAATTGGGTTTAATTTTTTATGTTTAATAATTGGGTTTAATTTCATCAAACTTTTCCATCTAAAACCCTCAGGAGCTCTTTATTTCATTTATTTTTAATTAGAATTTTTTTGGTATTTTTAAAGAATATTTTTATTTTAATATTTAAAAATATTTATAATATTTTTAATTATTTTTTAAAAGAATTTTTGGTAAAGCTGAGAGCAATTCTGGATCCAGGTGGGTGAGCTGCATTTCCATGGATCCACAGGATTTCCTTGGAAAATTTGGAATTTTTCCAGGGAAAAATTTGGAATCAATTTTTTCTGGCTGAAATTTGGAATCATTTTTTCCTCTAATCCATGAGTTCTGTGGGAATTCTGCAGCTTTCAGGCAGATTTAATGGGATTTATTGGGATTTACTGGGATTTATTGGGATTTCCTGGGATTTATTGGGATTTATTGGGATTTCCTGAGATTTATTGGGGTTTATTGGGATTTATTGGGATTTATTGGGATTTCCTGGGATTTCCTGGGATTTATTGGGATTTATTGGGATTTCCTGGGATTTCCTGGGATTTCCTGGGATTTATTGGGATTTATTGGGATTTATTGGGATTTCCTGGGATTTCCTGGGATTTCCTGGGATTTCCTGGGATTTATTGGGATTTATTGGGATTTATTGGGATTTATTGGGATTTATTGGGATTTCCTGGGATTTCCTGGGATTTATTGGGATTTACTGAGATTTATTGGGATTTATTGGGATTTCCTGAGATTTATTGGGATTTATTGGGATTTATTGGGATTTATTGGGATTTACTGAGATTTTCTGGGATTTCCTGGGATTTATTGGGATTTATTGGGATTTACTGTAATTTCCTGGGATTTCCTGGGATTTACTGGGATTTATTGGGATTTCCTGGGATTTCCTGGGATTTCCTGGGATTTCCTGGGATTTCCTGGGATTTATTGGGATTTATTGGGATTTCCTGGGATTTATTGGGATTTATTGGGATTTATTGGGATTTATTGAGATTTCCTGGGATTTCCTGGGATTTCCTGGGATTTATTGGGATTTCCTGGGATTTATTGGGATTTCCTGGGATTTCCTGGGATTTATTGGGATTTCCTGGGATTTATTGGGATTTATTGGGATTTCCTGGGATTTTCTGGGATTTTCTGGGATTTTCTGGGATTTCCTGGGATTTCCTGGGATTTATTGGGATTTATTGGGATTTCCTGGCATTTATTGGGATTTCCTGGGATTTCCTGGGATTTCCTGGGATTTCCTGGGATTTATTGGGATTTATTGGGATTTGTTTGGATTTTCTGGGATTTTCTGGGATTTCCTGGGATTTTCTGGGATTTTCTGGGATTTCCTGGGATTTTCTGGGATTTCCTGGGATTTATTGGGATTTCCTGGGATTTATTGGGATTTCCTGGGATTTCCTGGGATTTATTGGGATTTCCTGGGATTTTCTGGGATTTCCTGGGATTTATTGGGATTTCCTGGGATTTATTGGGATTTATTGGGATTTCCTGGGATTTATTGGGATTTCCTGGGATTTCCTGGGATTTCCTGGGATTTATTGGGATTTCCTGGGATTTCCTGGCATTTATTGGGATTTATTGGGATTTATTGGGATTTCCTGGATTTTCCTGGATTTTCCTGGATTTTCCTGGGATTTATTGGGATTTATTGGGATTTCCTGGGATTTATTGGGATTTATTGGGATTTATTGGGATTTATTGGGATTTATTGGGATTTATTGGGATTTATTGGGATTTATTGGGATTTATTGGGATTTCCTGGGATTTCCTGGGATTTCCTGGGATTCCCAACCCAAACCATTCCAGATTTTCCACACCAGGGCTCTGTGTGGATCCACAGGGTTTGGCAGCTCCTGGTGAAATTTGGGATAATTTTTCCTCTAATCCATGAGTTCTGTGGGAATTCTGCAGCTTTCAGGCAGATTTAATTGCACAAATCCCAATTAAAACCTTTCATTCCCAGGAGAATTCCTGAGGGAGATGGGAAGGGAATGGAGAATTCCTGAGAGAGATTTTTGGGGAATTTATCCTGGTGGTTGAGGTGGGAATGGAATTTTGGGAATTCATCCTGGTGTTATTGGGATTGGATTTTTGGGAATTTCTCCTGGTGTTGGGAATGGATTTTTGGGAATTTTTGTGGTAGTATTGGGTGCTGGAAATGGAATTTTGGGAATTTTTCCTGGTGTTATTGGGAGGGTACAATGGCTGAACTGGGAATGGATTTTTGGGAATTTTTCCTGGTGTTATTGGGAATGGAATTTTGGGAATTTCTCCTGGTGTTATTGGGAATGGATTTTTGGGAATTTTTATTGGGTGTTATTGGGTGCAGTGGCTGAGGTGGGAGTTGATTTTTGGGAATTTATCCTGGTGTTATTGGGAGGGTGCAGTGGCTGAACTGGGAATGGAATTTTGGGAATTTTTCCTGATGGTGTTGGTGCAGTGATTGAGCTGGGAATGGATTTTTGGGAATTTTTCCTGGTGTCATTGGGAGGATGCAGTGGCTGAGCTGGGAATGGATTTTTTTGGAATTCATCCTGGTGTTATTGGGAATGGAATTTTGGGAATTTTTCCTGGTGTCATTGGGAGGGTGCAGTGGCTGAGCTGGGAATGGGATTTTTGGGAATTTTTGTGTTATTGGGTGCAGTGGCTGAACTGGGAGATGATTTTTGGGAATTTATCCTGGTGGTTGAGCTGAGAATGGAATTTTGGGAATTTTTCCTGGTGTTATTGGGAATGGAATTTTGGGAATTTATCCTGATGGTGTTTGGCACAGTGGCTGAGCTGGGAATGGAATTTTGGGAATTTTTCTTGGTGTTGTTGGGTGCTGGGAATGGATTTTTTTGGAATTTCTCCTGGTGTTATTTGGAATGGATTTTTGGGAATTTTTGTGGTGGTGTTGGGAGTGGATTTTTGGGAATTTCTCCTGATGGTGTTGGTGCAGTGATTGAGCTGGGAATGGAATTTTGGGAATTTTTGTTTTATTGGGTGCAGTGGCTGAGCTGGGAGATGATTTTTGGGAATTTATCCTGGTGGTTGAGCTGAGAATGGATTTTTGGGAATTTCTCCTGGTGTTGTTGGGAACGGATTTTTGGGAATTTTTGTGGTGTTGTTGGGTGCTGGAAATGGAATTTTGGGAATTTCTCCTGGTGTTGTTGGGAATGGAATTTTGGGAATTTATCCTGATGGTGTTTGGCAGAGTGGCTGAGCTGGGAATGGAATTTTGGGAATTCATCCTGGTGTTATTGGGAATGGATTTTTGGGAATTTTTCTTGGTGTTGTTGGGTGCTGGGAATGGATTTTTTTGGAATTCATCCTGGTGTTATTGGGAATGGATTTTTGGGAATTCATCCTGGTGTTATTGGGAGGATGCAGTGGCTGAACTGGGAATGGAATTTTTGGGAATTTTTGTGTTATTGGGTGCAGTGGCTGAGCTGGGAGATGATTTTTGGGAATTTATCCTGGTGGTTGAGCTGGGAATGGAATTTTGGGAATTCATCCTGGTGTTATTGGGAACGGATTTTTGGGAATTTTTGTGGTGGTATTGGGTGCTGAGAATGGAATTTTGGGAATTTTTCCTGATGGTGTTGGTGCAGTGGCTGAGCTGGGAATGGAATTTTGGGAATTTTTCTTGGTGTTATTGGGAATGGATTTTTGGGAATTCATCCTGGTGTTATTGGGAGGATGCAGTGGCTGAACTGGGAATGGATTTTTGGGAATTTTTCCTGGTGTTGTTGGGAATGGAATTTTGGGAATTTATCCTGGTGGTATTGGGTGCTGGGAATGGATTTTTGGGAATTTTTCCTGGTGTTGTTGGGAATGGATTTTTGGGAATTTATCCTGATGGTGTTTGGCACAGCGATTGAGCTGGGAATGGAATTTTGGGAATTTTTCTTGGTGTTGTTGGGTGCTGGGAATGGATTTTTTTGGAATTCATCCTGGTGTTATTGGGAATGGATTTTGGGGAATTTATCCTGGTGGTTGAGCTGGGAATGGAATTTTGGGAATTCTTGTGGTTTTGTGTGCAGTGGCTGAACTGGGAATGGAATTTTGGGAATTTATCCTGATGGTGTTGGTGCAGTGATTGAGCTGAGAATGGAATTTTGGGAATTTTTGTGGTGGTGTTGGGTGCTGGGAATGGATTTTTGGGAATTGCAGAGGGCTGCAGGACAAGGAAAGGCTACAAGGAATTTATCCTGATTTTTTTGGGTGCTGGGAATGGATTTTTGGGAATTTTTCCTGGTGTTATTGGGAATGGAATTTTGGGAATTTCTCTTGATGGTGCTGGTGCAGTGATTGAGCTGAGAATGGAATTTTGGGAATTTTTGTGGTGTTGTTGGGAATGGAATTTTGGGAATTTTTCCTGGTGTTATTGGGAGGATGCAGTGGCTGAACTGGGAATGGAATTTTGGGAATTTTTGTGTTATTGGGTGCAGTGGCTGAGCTGGGAGATGATTTTTGGGAATTTATCCTGGTGTTATTGGGAATGGATTTTTGGGAATTTCTCCTGATGGTGTTGGTGCAGTGATTGAGCTGGGAATGGATTTTTAGGAATTTTTCTTGGTGTTGTTGGGAATGGATTTTTGGGAATTTTTCCTGGTGTTGTTCGGAGGGTGCAGTGGCCGAACTGGGAATGGAATTTTGGGAATTTATCCTGATGTTATTGGGAATGGAATTTTGGGAATTTCTCCCGGTGGCAGAAATGGGGACAATTCCCATTCCTGCATTCCCATTCCTGCCTCCATCCCCATTTCCCTGCCTGTGCTGAGGAATATCTTCAATTTAAACCTATTTTCCCCATCCCAACAGTGACTTTAATTCCATTTTAACCCTCCACCAGCTCATTAATTCCCTTTGCTGCAGACCCTTTTTGCCCTGTGGCAAAACTTGGAAAAATTCTGATTTTTTTTTTAAATTTTTTATATTTTTTTCTCAATTTTTTTTTTGCTGTTAAGGTGTGAAAAAACGCTTTTTTCTGGAAATAAATCCTTACCTTTGGAATAATAATGGAGGCTGAAAATAGCAGGATGGAGTTGTGTTGTCAGTCATGGGAACAGAAAATCCAAATTCCACCTGCGGATGAGCGTTCCTGAAATAGCAGAGGGGTTGTCAGAAACCAGAGGAGATGCATTGGGAGGGGAAAAAAAAAAGGAAAAAAAATAAAGAAATCAATCAAATCCACGGTTTGGGGAAAGCTGGGAGAGTCCTGAGATGGTTTGGGATGAAATTTGGGGGTTTGGAGGGATTGCAGGTGAAGATTTTGGATTTTTGGTGCAATTCCTGAGGGATTCCAGGTACAAATTCTCCATTTTTTGTGCAATTCCTGAGGCATTTCATGTGCAAATTCTCCATAATTCCTGAGGCTTTCCAAGTGCAAATTTTCAATTTTTCCTGCAATTCCTGAGGGATTTCAGGTACAAATTCTCCATTTTTTCCTGCAATTCCTGAGGCATTCCAGGTACAAATCCTGAATTTTTCCAGCAATTCCTGAGGCATTCCAGGTGCAAAATCTCCATTTTTTGTGCCATTCCTGAGGCATTCCAGGTACAAATTCTCCATTTTTTCCTGAGGTATTCCAGGTGCAAATTTTCAATTTTTCCTGCAATTCCTGAGGCATTCCAGGTTACAAATCCTCCAGAATTCCTGAGGCATTCCTGGTTACAAATCCTGAATTTTTCCTGCAATTCCTGAGGGATTCCAGGTGCAAATCCTGAATTTTTCCTGTAATTCCTGAGGCATTTCAGATACAAATTCTCCATTTTTCCTGTAATTCCTGAGGCATTCCAGGTGCAAATTCTGAATTTTTCCTGTAATTCCTGAGGCATTCCAGGTACAAATCCTCCATAATTCCTGAGGCATTCCAGGTGCAAATTTTCAATTTTTCCTGCAATTCCTGAGGCATTCCAGATTACAAATTCTCCATTTTTGTTCAATTCCTGAGGCATTCCTGGTTACAAATTCTCCATAATTCCTGAGGCATTTCAGGTTACAAATTCTCCATTTTTCCTGAGGCATTCCAGGTGCAAATTCTCCCTTTTATGAGTTTTCCCACTTTCTAAACAAATTTATGAGTTTTCCCAGTTTGCAAATAAATGGATGGGTGAGTTTTCCCAATTCCTAAACAAATTTATGACTTTCCCCAATTCCCAAACAAATCAATAGGTTTCCCAATTCCTAAACAAATTTTTGGGTTTTTCCAGCTCCCAAACAAATGGATGAATTTTTGCAGCTTCCAAATAGATGGATAGGTTTTCCCAATTCCTAAGCAAATTTATGAGTTTTCCCAATTCCTAAACAAATTTATGGGTTTTCCAAGTTTCCAAACAAATGGATGAGTTTTCCTAATTCCTAAAAAAATGGATGGGTGAATTTTCCCAGTTTCCAAGCAAATGGATGGGTTTTCCTGTTTCCTAAACAAATTTATGGGTTTTCCCAGTTCCTAAATAAATGGATGAGTTTTTCCAGCTCCCAAAGAAATTGATGAGTTTTCCCAATTCCTAAATAAATGGATGGGTGAATTTTCCCAGTTTCCAAGCAAATGGATGAGTTTTCCTGTTTCCTAAACAAATTTATGGGTTTTCCCAATTCCTAAACAAATTTATGAGTTTTCCCAGCTCCCAAATAAACTGATGGGTTTTTCCAATTCCTAGACAAACGGATGGGTTTTCCCAATTTTTAAACATATTTATGAGTTTTCTCAGTTTCCAAACAAATCAATAGGTTTCCCAATTCCTAAACAAATTTATGGGTTTTCCCAGTTCCTAAATAAATGGATGAGTTTTTGCAGCTCCCAAATAAACTGATGGGTTTTCCCAATTCCCAAAAAACTGGGTAGGTTTCCCAATTTCTAAACATATTTGTGAGTTTTCCCAATTCCCAAACAAATGGATGGGTTTCCCAATTCCTGAACAAATTGAAGGGCAGGAGCTGGGGGGGTGTGAGGGATCTCTGGGGTCTCTGCCCAGCTCCTGCCCTGTCCGTGGGGATGAAGCTCCTTCCCTGAATTCCCTCCTTTTCCTTTGCTTCTGCTCTGCTGGATCCCAAATCTGCTTTTTTTTTTTTTTGCTTTTTTTCCCTTTTTCCCCCCTTTTTGCAGATGTCATTCTCTGCCACCTGACAAAGGAACAGAACACAGCAATTTTCCCTACCCTCAATAGTGGCTGTGTATTTGCAGCTCCCCTGGAACTGGAATTAATTTGGTGTGTGGGATTTTTAATTGGCTGCTCGTGGGGAGGAGCAGAGGATGAAAAGCTGCAGCTCTGCCTGGAGCTCTGTCGCTCTCCTGGTCTTCACTGCCAGAGGGGCTCAGGGTTGTTCTTCCCTGGTTTCTGCTGTGGAAGCCTCAGGGATGTCATGGATGGATGGGGCTGCTGCCTTCAAAGGGAGAAACCCCTCGGATGGGAGAGGGAATGGGAATGGTTGGTGGGGATGGATGGACATGGATGGGGATGGATGGATGGACACAGGGATGAAGGGATGGATGGATGGATGGATGGATGGATGGATGGATGGATGGGGGAATGATGGATGGATGGACAGGTGGAGGAAGGGAAGGATGGATGGAGGGACGGACACGAATGGGGATGGATGGATGGATAAATGGAGAATGGATGGATTGATGGATGGATGGAGGGATGATGGATGGGTGGACAGGTGATGGATGGATGGACAGACGGACACGGGTGGATGAGTGGAGGGGTGATGGATGGACAGGTGGACAGATGGATGGATGGATAATGGAGGGAGGGAGGGATGGATGGATGGATGGATGGATGGATGGATGGATGGATGGACGGACACAGGGATGGACATGAATGGGGATGGATGGATGGATAGATGATGGATGGGTGGATGGATGGATGGATGGACACAGGGATGAAGGGATGGATGATGGATGGGTGGATGGGTGGATAAATGGAGAATGGATGGAGGGATGGATGGACGGACACACACGGGGATGGATGGATGGATGGATACAGGGATGGATGGATGGATGGATACAGGGATGGATGGATGGATGGACAGACAGAGATGGATGAGGGAATGATGGATGGATGGATGGATGAAAGGATGATGGATGGATGGATCCATGGATGGATGGATGGACACAGGGATGAAGGGATGGGTGGATAAATGGAGAATGGATGGAGGGATGGATGGACGGACACACACGGGGATGGATGGATGGATGAGGAATGGATGATGGAGGGATGGGTGAATGGATGGATGGATGGACGGACACAGGGATGGACATGAATGGGGATGGATGGATGGATGATGGATGGGTGGACAGGTGATGGATGGATGGACGGATGGACACAGGGGTGGTTGGGTGGAGGGATGATGGATGGATGGATGGACACAGGGGTAGACATGAATGGGGATGGATGGATGGATGGATGGATGATGGAGGGATGGATGGATGGGTGGAGGGGTGATGGATGGACATGGATGGGGATGGATGGACACAGGGATGAAGGGATGGATGGATGGATGGATAAATGAAGAATGGATGGATGGACGGACGGACACACACGGGGATGGATGGATAGATGAGGAATGGGGATGGATGGATGGATACAGGGATGGATGGATGGACGGACACAGATGGATGAGGGAATGATGGATGGACGGACGGATGGAGGAAGGGATTGATGGATGGAGGGATGATGGATGGATCCATGGACTGAGGGATGATGGATGGATGGATGTGGATGGATGGATCCATGGATGGATGGATGGACACAGGGATGAAGGGATGGATGGATGGATGAATGGATGGATGGATGGATGATGGATGGATGGACGGACGGACACAGGGGTGGATGAGTGGAGGGATGATGGATGGACGGATGGACAGATGGATGGATGGATAATGGAGGGAGGGAGGGATGAATGGATGGACACAGGGATGGATGGACGGATGGAGGAAGGGAAGAATGGAGGAAGAGATGATGGATGGAGGGATTGATGCATGGATCCATGGACTGAGGGATGATGGATGGATGGATGGATGGATGGATGGATGGATGGATGGATGGATGGATGGACGGACGGACACAGGGATGAAGGGATGGATGGATGGATAAATGGAGAATGGATGGATGATGGATGGGTGGACAGGTGATGGATGGATGGACAGACGGACACAGGGATGGATGAGTGGAGGGGTGATGGATGGATGGATGGACGGACAGGGATGGATGATAGATGGGTGGAGGGAAGGAGGGAGGGATGGATGGATGGATATGGACGGATGGATGGATGGACAGATGGACACAGGGATGGATGAACAATGGATGGGTGGAGAGATTGAATAATGGATGAATGGACACAGGGATGGATGGATGGATCCATGGATGGACGGACACAAGGACAGATGGACAGACGGATGGATGGATGATGGATGGATGGACACAGGAATGGAGAGATGAATGGACACAGGGATGGATGGATGGACGATGGATCAATGGATGGATGGATGGACGGACGGATGGACAGATGGACGGCATCCCTCATTCCAATGGTGCCACCTTCAGACTCAGACCTGCCATTGCACACTGACAGCCTGTGAGCTGCCAGGTTTCCCCCCTACCAAAAATTTCTCTTTTGCAATCACTGTGTTCAAAGCCAGGTCTAAGCTGGCAGAAATTGGGGTTTTATCCCCCATTCCATGGATGAGCATGGAAAAAGCCTCAGGTGCCACCTTCATCATCCTCACTAAACCTCTCCTGGGAGGGCTTTTAGGATTTTATCCCCCCTCCAAAAAAATCTTAAAGGCAGGTTCTGAACAGATTGAAATGTAAATAAAGGAGACACTCCTTGTGTGGCTTGGGTGGATTTAAATCAACTTGGAATGGGCAGAAAATGGGGAAAACACAGGGAAAAAATAGGCTGGAAATGGGGATAAAGGTGTGAGGTGCTTTAAGTAGTTCAGGAATGGGATTCCAGCAGGGAAAAAAGAGGGAAAAAATGGGATGATGGAGATGGGGATAAAGGTGTGAGGTGCTTTAAATAGTTCAGGAATGGGCTGGATTCCAGCAGGGAAAAAACAGGGAAAAATGGGATGATGGAAATGGGGATGAAGGTGTGAGGTGCTTCAGCTGCTGTTGAGAGGAGCTGGAATTCCCTGCAGGATCCTTTCAATTGCTGAAAATTCTCTTTTTTTTTTTTTAATTTTAGGAGATTTGTCCTTTCCCCCTGCAGCAAGTGCCAGAGGAGGTGGGGACACCTGCCCAGGTAGGTGCCAGCAGCACCCACAGACACCCAAACACCTCCAGAAATTTCTTTTTTTAGGAGATTCCAGGAGGTTTTTGTCTTCAGGCTGGATTTGGAGTCTCCAACTGGAGTTTCAATATTCTCCATTTTTAAAAATTCTAAATTTTAAAAAAATATCTGAGTTTGGATAAGAAGATCTAAAGGTTTATCAAGGGCATGAATCACTGACCTGCCTCAGGAGCAGCTCCAGAGGTTCCTCCAAGGAATTCCCAGCTAAAATTGGGCAGAAATCATTTTTTTAGGAAATTTCAGTGAGGTTTTTGTCCTCACTCCCGGCTCCAGGCTGGATTTGGAGTCTCCAATTGGAGTTTCCATATTCTCCATGTTTAAAAATTCTAAATTTTAAAAAAATATCTGAGTTTTGATAAGAAGATCTAAAGGTTTATCAAGGGCATGAATCACTGACCTGCCTCAGGAGCAGCTCCAGAGGTTCCTCCGACAATTCCCAGTTAAAATTGGGCAAAAATCAATTTTTTAGGAGATTCCAGTGGGTTTTTGTCCTCACTTCTGGCTTTAGGCTGGATTTGCAGTCTCCAATTGGAGTTTCAATATTCTCCATCTTTAAAAATGTCTAATTTTAAAAAATATCAGTGTTTGGATAAGAACATCCAAAGGTCCTGAGTCACTGACCTGCCTCAGGAGCAGCTCCAGAGTTGTTCCCGTGTTCCTCAAGGAATTCCCAGCCAGGCCAGAGCTGTTTCTTGAGCAAAAATCAATTTTTTAGGAGATTCCAGGAGGTTTTTGCCCTCACTCCCGGCTCCAGGCTGCGTTTGGAGTCTCCAGCAGAGGGCGCTGTGTCGCTGCCAGCCCCGAGCTCCTCATCCCAGCGAGCCCGCTAATTAACTGAGACGCTAATTAGCAGCTGCTCTGGGGGCTGGACATCCTCATGTGACCGCTGCTTCCTCTTGCCTCACTTTCCTAAAAAAAAATAACCCAAAAATGTCCCTTTTTTGCCCTGATTTGTGCACTTGGGGTGTCCTCGGTAGGGGATGGATGTGGGGTCCCCTGAGGCACAAATTTCATCCAAACCGGGAACAAAACGGAGAAAAAACAAAAAAGAGGAAAACTCGGCGAGGTTGTTCTTGTAATTTCTGGTGGGAAAATATTTGTGCAAATATTTGAACAGGGAAGGGAATGGAGAATTCCTGAGGGAACAGGGAAAGGAATGGAGAATTCCTGAGGGAAATGGAGAATTCCTGAGGGAGATGGAGAATTCCTGAGGGAGATGGGAAAGGAATGGAGAATTCTTGAGGTAAATGGAAGGGAATGGAGAATCCTGAGGGAAATGAATGGAGAGTTCCTGAGGGAGATGGAGAATTCCTGAGGGAGATGGGAAAAGGAATGGAGAATTCCTGAGGGAAATGGAAAGGGAATGGAGAATTCCTGAGGGAGATGGGAAGGGAATGGAGAATTCCTGAGGGAGATGGAGAATTCCTGAGGGAGATGGGAAAGGAGTGGAGAATTCCTGAGGGAAATGGGAAAGGAATGGAGAATCCTGAGGGGGCTAGAGAATTCCTGAGGGAGATGGAGAATTCCTGAGGGAAATGGGAAGGGAATGGAGAATTCCTGAGGGAAATGGAGAATTCCTGAGGGAGATGGGAAAAGGAATGGAGAATTCCTGAGGGAGATGGGAAGAGAACTGAGAATTCCTGAGGGAGAAGGAAGGGAATGGAGAATTCCTGAGGGAAATGGAGAATTCTTGAGGGAAATGGGAAAGGAAGGGAGAATTCCTGAGGGAAATGGGAAGGGAATGGAGAATCCTGAGGGAAATGAATGGAGAATTCCTGAGGGAAATGGAGAATTCCTGAGGGAGATGGGAAGAGAATTGAGAATTCCTGAGGGAAATGGAAAGGAATGGAGAATTCCTGAGGGAAATGAATGGAGAATTCCTGGGAGAAATGGGAAGGGAATGGAGAATTCCTGAGGGAGATGGAGAATTCCTGAGGGAAATGGGAAGGGAATGGAGAATTCCTGAGGGAAATGGAGAATTCCTGAGGGAGATGGAGAATTCCTGAGGGAAATGGGAAGGGAATGGAGAATTCCTGAGGGAGATGGAGAATTCCTGAGGGAAATGGGAAGGGAATGGAGAATTCCTGAGGGAAATGGAGAATTCCTGAGGGAGATGGAGAATTCCTGAGGGAAATGGGAAAGGAATGGAGAATTCCTGAGGGAGATGAATGGAGAATTCCTGAGGGAAATGAGCTTTTCATGCTCTGAGTTCCCCCCCCATTCCTTAAATGACACAAATCCCTCTTTTTTTTCGGGATTTATATCCTGCAGAAACAGAGCTGCCCTGGCTCAGCAATCACTGATGGATCCCATTTCCCAGGGGTCATTAAGACATTTAATTTTGTCACTAATTGCCTGGACAAAATTGCTGATCCTGGAAGATTGAGGCCACTTGTGTAACACCAACCACATTGAAACAACCTCATTTAAACCCAAACCTTGCTTCCAAATCCTTCCTCTGGATATTTTTCCTCCTTTCCCTGTTTTTCTATGGTGAAATTTTCCCAGCTGGGGGAATATCCCCACCCTGGGGAATGTTTGGTTTTTTGTGGGGGTGTTTTTAGGGATTTTAAACAATTTAAATTTTTAATTTAATTAACAATTAATTAACAATTGATTTTTTAATTTTTAAAATTTTTAAAATTTAAAATTTAAATTTTTTTACTTAATATTTTACTGGAGAAATCTCCAAATTGTTGGAGCAACCTATGGGATAACTCTGAGAACCCTGCAAAGCAAAATTCCTGCAGTTTTTGGGATGTTCTTGGTGTGGATTTTGCTGGTTTTGGGATGTTCTTTTTGTGTATTTTAAAATTCCTGCAGTTTTTGGGATGTTCTTGGTGTGGATTTTAAAATTCCCACTGTTTATGGGATGTTGTTGGTATGGATTTTAAAATTCCTGCATTTTTGGGATGTTCCTGGTATAGATTTTAAAATTCCTGCTGGTTTTGGGTGTTCTTAGTGTGGATTTAAAATTCCTCCCAATTTTAGGATGTTCTTGGTGTGGATTTTGCCATTTTTGTGATGTTCTTGGTGTAGATTTTTAAATTCCTGTCCTTTTTGAGATGTTTTTGGTGTGGATTTAAAATTCCTCCCATTTTTAGGATGTTCTTGGTGTGGATTTTAAATTTCCTGTTGTTTTTGGGATGTTGTCAGCGATACAACAGATCCCTTTAGATCCTGGCAGAGTCTTTGGACCGAAATAATTCAATAATTCCATTAAACCTCAGGAGCAGGGAAGGGGAAAAAAAAAACTCTTTTAAAAATAGAAATAGATAGGGAAATTTTTGGTATAGGCAGGGAAACCTGGATAGAGAAAAGGAAAACCTGAATCCAGACAGGAAAACCTGAATCCAGGCAGGAAAACCTGGATACAGACAGGAAAATTTGGATAGAGGCAGGAAAACCTGGATACAGGGAAGGAAACCTGGATACAGACAGGAAAACTTGGATGCAGGCAGGAAAACCTGAATCCAGGCAGGAAAACATGAATAGAGGCAGGAAAACCAGGATACAGACAGGGAAACACTCAGGGAAACCTGGATAGAGCCAAGGAAACCTGGATACAACTGGGAAAACCTGGATGCAGGCAGGAAAACCTGAATCCAGACAGGAAAACCTGGATGCAGGCAGGAAAACCTGAATCCAGACAGGAAAACCTGGATGCAGGCAGGAAAACCTGAATCCAGACAGGAAAACCTGGATGCAGGCAGGAAAACCTGAATATGAGGAAGGAAACCTGAATAGAGCCAGGGAAATTTTGGTATAGGCAGGAAAACCTGGAGAGAGGCAGGAAAATTTGGATAGAGGCAGGAAAACCTGGAAGCAGGCCAGAAAACCTGGATACAGGGAAGGAAACCTGGATACAGGGAAGGAAACCTGGATAGAGCCAGGGAAATTTTGGTAGAGGCAGGGAAATCTGGATAGAGAAAAGGAAAACCTGGATACAGACAGGAAAATAGGCAGGAAAACCTGGATACAACAAGGAAAGCCTGGATAGAGGCAGGAAAATTTGAATCCAGACAGGAAAACATGGATAGAGGCAGGAAAACCTGGATAGAGGCAGGAAAACCTGGATATAGGCAGGGAAACACTCAGGGAAACCTGGATAGAGCCAAGGAAACCTGGATACAACCGGGAAAACCTGGATAGAGGCAGGAAAATTTGGATAGAGGCAGGAAAACCTGGATACAGACAGGAAAACGTGGATACAGACAGGAAAACTTGGATGCAGGCAGGAAAACCTGAATATGGGGAAGGAAACCTGGATAGAGCCAGGGAAATTTTGGTATAGGCAGGGAAACCTGGATACAGGCAGGGAAACAGCCACAGGCAGGGAAACACTCAGGGAAACCTGGATAGAGAAAAGGAAAACCTGGATACAAGCAGGAAAAGCTGCGTGGCTTTGGAAAGGGAAGCACGAAAGGAGAAACCCAAAGCAGCCCAAAATTCCAGGGAAAACTGACAGAAACAATCCTGTCCCTGCAGGATTTCAGCCCAGCTCGGCCTGGAGGGAAGGGAATTCTCATTTTTGATTAATTTGCCATTAATGGGTTCGTTTTACCTGGCTGAGGGGTTTGGGGTTGGTTTGTGTGGGGCTGATTTTGGCAGCAGCTTCACCTCCATGGAAAATCCCTGTGCAGCCAGGATGGCAGCTGGAGGTTGGATCTCATCCCAAAATTCCTGCCCTGGAATCTCCCATTTTGTCAGCTCGTGGCCCTGTTTGTGTGTGGGGATGAATTCCCTGGAATTTCAATCATTTGGGGGCTTGGAGCAACCTGGGGCAGTGGAACCAGGTGGGATTTGAGATTTTTCCATCCCAAATAATTCCAGGATTCCCTGAACCTCAAGGATTTCCCATTCCAAGGGATCCTGATGATCCAGGTGCTTTTTTCCATTCCCAAATCCTAAAACCTCCCCAGAATCCAGGGATTCCTGGGTGGTTCTGTGGAAAATCTCCCTGGAGCAATGGGAAATATTCAATTCCAGAGGTTTGGAGCAATGGGAATGGTGGAACTGGGTGGGATTTGAGTTTTTTCCATCCCAAACCATTCCAGGATTCCCTGAACCTCAGGGATTTCCCATTCCAAAGCCAATTCCAAATTCACCTTTATTTTTTTTTCCCTGCCCTCACCTTGTTATTTCCACACAGAGCAATGTGAAACCTGTCCAAAATCCCTGTTAAAAACCAAAACCAAAACAAATTTAAATTGTTTTTGGCTGTTCCTCACCCCTGATCCCATTGCAGAGAAAGAGGGAGGTAAAAAGAAACCCCAGCCCAGAAAAAAAACCAAAACAAAACTAAAATAAATCTTGTTTGTGTTGAAGCAGCGAGAAGGAAAACAAGCAGGGTTGGATTTCAGCTCTGGATTCTTGGAATTTTCTCCTCTGTGAGTGCAGCTGGGTTGAGCAATGAATGTGCTGGGAAGGGGACGTGAGGCACGAGGGGTTTTTGGGAGCTTTCCCAAGCTCAGCTCGTTCCTGCAGCCTGGCACTGAGCTTTTCTTGGAAATTCAACCTTCCAGGATGTGCCCAGCCACGGCAGGAAACTTCATTTTTTGGTGCTGAAATGCTCAGGAACTTTTTTCTGTGCTGAAATCTCTTTTTTCTCTGCTGAAATCTCTTTTTTCTGTGCTGAAATCTCTTTTTTTCTCTGCTGAAATCTCTTTTTTCTCTGCTGAAATCTCTTTTTTTTCTCATTTTTATAGTGAAAAAAAATCTCATTTTTATAGTGAAATGCTCTGTAACCGTCCCTGCAATGATGTAAATACTTCTTTCTTCATATTCCCCCCCTAAAAAAATGATGAAAATTTTTCTTCCTCATCTTCTTTGAAATGGGACAAACTCCTCCTCTTCTTCATATTCCACCCCAAAAAATGATGCAAAGTTCTCTTTTTCATATTTTCTGAAATGGGGCAAATTCCTCATTTTCTTCAGATTCCACCCCAAAAATGATGCAAAATCCTCTTATTTTTATTCTTTTCTGAAATGGGGCAAACTCCTCCTTTTCTTCATATTCCCAACCCAGAAAAATTATGCAAAATTCTCTTTTTCATATTTTCTTCTGAAATGGGGGGAGTTCCTCCTGTTTTTCATATTCTCCCCAAAAAAATGATAAAAATTACTCTTTAATTTTATTCTTTTCTGAAATGGGGCAAACTCTTCATTTTCTTCATATTCCCCCCAAAAATGGGGGAAATTTCTCTTATTTTTCATATTTCCCCCCAAAACTGATGCAAAATCCTCTTATTTTTATTCTCTTCTGAAATGGGGCAAACTCTTCATTTTCTTCATATTCTCCCCCCCAAAAAATGATTAAATTTATTTCATATTTTCTGCTGAAATGGAGGAAATTCCTCTTATTCTTCATATTCCACCCAAAAAAAATGATGCAAAATCCTCTTATTTTTATTCTTTTCTGAAATGGGGCAAACTCTTCATTTTCTTAATATTCCCCCCCAAATTGATTAAAATTATTTCATATTTTCCTCTGAAATGGAGGAAATTCCTCTTATTTTTCATATTTCCCCCCAAAAAATGATGCAAAATCCTCACTCAAGCTGTGATTTATAAAATCAAAGGAAAATTCCACTGTCATTATTCTGATTATTGATCAGTAAAGATTTTCCAGTGAATAATTAGATATTGATCAAATCAAGGGATGTCCCTCACCAATGATAATTAATGTAAATAATTGGGGTAAATATCCCAAATTTTAATTCCATTAATAACCCAGCTCTGGGCTGATTTATCTGAATTCTCATTTTCTTTGGCAGGAGCAATCCAGGAATCCAGAAAAAAATCAAAAATCCAGGAAAAAATCCAAAATCTCCACCTGGAGAACGAGGCTGCTCTGCAGTAGGAAGGTGAGCGGATTTGTCTCATTATTAATTAATTTCCCATTAATTAATTGGTTGATTTTATGTGGAAAACTGTCTGGATGAGGGGTTTGGATGTGAATTTGGGTTCTGTGCTGTAATTACCTCGTTAATTAGGGAAATTGCATTTCAGAGGGGACCTGGAGCTGGGTGGGAGTTTCCATGGGAAATTCTGTGAAGGGGTTGTTTGGGGTTATTTGGATTTTTTGGGGTTTTTTTTGGGGTTTTTGGGGGTTATTTGGGGTTTTTTTGGGTTTTTTTTTGGGTTATTTGGGTTTTTTGGGGTTATTTGGGGTTTTTTTGGGGTATTTTTTGGGTTTTTTGGGGTTGTTTGGGGTTATTTGGGGTTTTTTTTAGGGTTATTTGGGTTTTTTTGGGTTTTTTGGGGTTTTTTTTAGGGTTATTTGGGTTTTTTTGGGTTTTTTGGGGTTGTTTGGGGTTATTTGGGGGGTTTTTTAGGGTTATTTGGGGTTATTTGGGTTTTTTGGGTTTTTTTGGGGTTATTTGGGGTTATTTGGTGTTGTTTGGAGGTGACAAACCCAGAGCTGGGAGTTGTGCCTGTGTTGTCCCAGGGCTGGATCATCCTCAGGGATTTTTTTGTTGGAATTTTGTTGGAATTTTGTTGGAATAACTTTGGGAATTCAAAGGGCAGGAGGATGAGCCCTCTGTGGATTTGAGAGAGGTTTGATCTCCCCACAGGAGACCAAACTTTGGGACATTGAGGTGATGATGATGATGATGATGATGATGATGATGATGATGATGATGATGAGTGGTTGCTGGCTCACCCAAAGAGCTGAGATCCAGGTGCATCCAGAGCTCTGCCTTTCCCCCGCCTTTAGGAGATGGAAATGAGCTGATTTTGTACATTTTTGGTGAAAAATCCTTTAAAATCCCATTTTTTAAAGGGAAAAAAACCCAGGATTTCCTTGCCTGCAGTTCCTTAGTGCGGCCTGCAGAGGGCGCGCGTGGGCCGCGCTTGTGAGGCTTCGCTTTTATTATTTATTAATTCGCTTTAATCTCATTATTTCTATGGAAACGCTTTATTTATATAGATATATATTATAATATATAGATATATATTATATATAATATATATATATATATATATAATATATACATATATATATAATATATATATAGATAGATATATAGATATATTGATAGATATATAGATATAGATATATATATATAGATATATATTATAATATATAGATATATAGATATATAATATATATATAGATATATATATATAATATATACATATATATATATAATATATATAGATAGATATATAGATATATTGATAGATATATAGATATAGATATATATTATAATATATAGATATATATTATAATATATAGATATATATATAGATATATATACTTTATATATGTATATATAATATAGATATATATAGATAGATATATAGATAATATATAGATATATATTATCTATGGAAATCTCATTATTTCTATGGAAACGCTTTATTTATATAGATATATATTATAATATATATCTATATAATATACATAATATATAGATATATATATATAATATATATATTATATATATATATATATATATAGATAGATAGATAATATATAGATATATATTATCTATGGAAATCTCATTATTTCTATGGAAACTTCATCAAAACGCTTTAATTAAAAATTAGAACCACCAGCAGAGCAGGGGGAGGCTCTGCAGGGCCACCAGGAGCAGTGAGGATTTTTGGATGAGGATGATGAGGATGATGAGGATGGATTTTCACCCTGATTTCATCTCTTCACCACAACCCCAACGCCAAAAAAATCATTATTTCTATGGAAACGCTTTATTTATATATATAGTATATATATCTATATATTATATATAATATATATCTATATATTATAATATATATCTATATAAATATATATATTATCTATGGAAATCTCATTATTTCTATGGAAACGCTTTATTTATATAGATATATATTATAATATATAGATATATATTATGTATAATATATAGATATATATATAGATATATATAGATAATATATACATATATATATATATAGATATATATATAATATATACATATATATATTATATATATAGAGATATGTATATATATATTATATATAATATATAGATATATATAGATATATATAGATAATATATACATATATATAGATATAGATATATATATAATATATACATATATATATTATATATATATATATGTATATATATATATAATATAGATATAGATAGATATATATATATAGATAATATATAGATATATATTATCTATGGAAATCTCATTATTTCTATGGAAACTTCATCAAAAACGCTTTAATTAAAAATAGAACCACCAGCAGAGCGGGGTGAGGCTCTGCAGGGCCACCAGGAGCAGTGAGGTTTTTTGGATGAGGATGAGGATGATGAGGATGGATTTTCACCCTGATTTCATCTCTTCACCACAACCCCAACGCCCAAAAAATCACCCCAAAAATCAAATTTGCTGCCCAACCTCAGGGTGCCACCAGCAGGTGGCAGCACCTGCCCCTGCTGCCCGTGTTATTCCTGGCTGGGAGATTCCCTGGATCCAACCCCGCAGTCTGGACCGACTGACAGACAGACAGCATTCCTGCGCCCTTAGGTAAGCACGGACAGACAGACACCCATTATGCAAATCCCCAAACATTCCTCACATTGTCTAAATAAGGTGCTGTTTCAGACCCAAGCTTTTGGGTGCCTTCCAGCTGGAGGTAGGATTTTTTAATTTTTTTTTTTAATTCTTTATATTTTAATTCTTTATATTTTATATGCTTTATATTTATATTCTTTATTCTTTATAATTTTTTAAATTCTTTTCTTCCCCCTGATCAGCCTGAATTTTTGCCCAGATGTGCAGTGAGGAGAGAAAATTGAGCAGATAAAAAAAAACTTTTCTGCTCCTGTTGTGCTTCTTGCTGCTGGGTGCTGTTAAATGTGTTTTATATTTATTTTTTGCACGGAATTTGTGGTGTTTTTTGCAATCAGCTGTGAGTGGGGAGGGTGCAGTGGCCCAGCCTTGCCCTGCCTGCTCATGGCTGGGGATGGATCATCAGGGATGATCCAGAGCCTTTGGAGCTCTCTGTGCCATTTGCACTCTGTCCTTTTTTTACACACAGAAATTCCCAGAGCCTTTCAAGCCCTGTGGCTGCAGAGTTGTTGGTGCTGCTCTGGCTCTTTCACCATCCTGAAATTCCCAGGAATTTTCCTTCCATGCTGCTTCTGTCCCTAAAATCCATCCTTTAAATCTGTCTGTAAAATCCATCCCTCAAATCTCTCCTTGGAGCACACAAAGAATTCAGATTGAACTCCTGAGCTGCTCCAGGAGTTGGGAATTGGATCTTGGCCCTGCCAGGAAAACAATGGAAACCTTTCTGCTCCTGAATCCACATGAAATTCCAGTCCCTAAAATCCATCCTTAAAATTCTCTCTGTAAAATCTGTCCCTCAAATCTCTCCTTGGAGCACACAAAGAATTCAGATTGAATTCCTGAGCTGCTCCAGGAGTTGGGAATTGGCCTCAACCCTGCCAGGAAAACATTGGAAAACTTTCTGCTCCTAAATCCACGTGATTTTCTGGGAATTCACTTGGAAGGCTGGCTCAGAAATCCCTGCCCAGGGTGAGGAGTTTGTTCTGGTTTCTTTGTGGTGGCCTCTCAGTACCAGCTCTGCTCTTCCATTCCTTGCCTTTCAAAAAAAAAGGCAAAAAAAAAATTCATCTGTTTTGTTGTTTTTCCTATTTAAATTGCATCATCCCTCCTGTTTTTCCTGAGAGTTGTTTGTTTATTTAGGGGCACAGTTAATCCTTTAAGGATTAAAGGGAGAAAAATTGGGATGTTCACCCTGGTTTTAGGGGGGAATGGGGAGAGGGAGAGGGGTTTGCCCCATTTTTGGAGGAAATTAGGAGGAGAGGTGTTTGTCTGATTTTTTGAGGGGGAATATGAAGGATAGGAGGTGCTTCCCTCATTTTTGGGAGGGAATGAGGAGAAGAAGTGTTTGTGTCATTTTTAGGGTGAATGAGGAGAGGGAGAGATGTTTGCTCAATTTTGGGGTGAAAATGAGGAGAGGGAGAGATGTTTATCTAATATTTTGAGGGGGAATATGAAGGATAGGAGCCGCTTCCCCCATTTTTGGGAGACAGTGAGGAGAAGGAGAGGGTTTTGCCTCATTTTTGGAGGGAATGAGGAGAAGAAGTGTTTGTGTCATTTTTAGGTGGGAATGAGGAGAAGGAGAGAATTTTTCCCCATTTTTGGTGGGAATGAGGAGAAGGAGAGATGTTTATCTAATATTTTGAGGGGGAATATGAAGGATAGGAGGGGCTTCCCTCATTTTTGGGAGGGAATGAGGAGAAGGAGAAGGTTTTGCCTCATTTTTGGAGGAAATTAGGAGGAGAGGTGTTTGTCCCATTTTTAGGTGGGAATGAGAAGAAGGAGAAGTTTTGCCCCATTTTTGGGGGAATGAGGAGAATGAGAGATGTTTTCCCAATTTTTGGGGGAATGAGGAGAAGGAAAGATGTTTTCCCCATTTTTAGGAGGAAATATGAAGAAGAGCAGGAATTCCCCCAAACAAAGCCACGAGGGAGACTCTGATCAGGGTGGGACCCTCATTTCCCACCATGGGAACTGTGATTCTGTCTTTTCCTGGGTGGGACCCTCAATCCCACTCTGATCTGTGTTTTCCTGCTGGAAATTCTGTTTTTTTTGGGGTGATCTGCATCCCCCATTTCCATTTCCACGCTCACGGCGCCGCCTTTGTTTGCAGCTGCATCCCAATTCCCCCCTCATCTCTGCCAGATTTTCCTCTCTGGCAGCAGGAAAATCCCAAATCCAAGCCCAGCCTGCAGTTCCCAGCAGTTCTGGAGATCTTTCCCAGCTCAGCTGAGCTCAGGTTTTGCTGCTTTGCCCTTTTCTGCTCAGAGATGGGAGATGAGGAAGGAGCTGACTCACGCTGGGGTTTGTCCTTCCTGCCCTCCCACGCTGCACCTGCACACCCCGGAGCCTCCACTGCCCCCACACGGCTTTGCCAGCCCAAAATTTCCCTTTTCTGCTGCTCCAGCAGCTGAGAAACCCCTGGGGTTTGTTTGGGGCAGATTTGGGCAGGACAAAGGGATGGCCGGGGTTTGCTGGTGCTGCCTTTGCCAGCCTGAGTCAGCCAACCTTTCCCTGGGAATGGTGGGAAACACCGGGATCATCCCAATAAACACCAAATAAACACCAGGATCATCCCAATAAACCCAATAAACACCAGGATCGTCCCCATAAACACCAAATAAACACCAGATCGTCCCAATAAACACCAGGATCATCCCAATAAACACCAAATAAACACCAGATCATCCCCATAAACCCAATAAACACCAGGATCATCCCAATAAACACCAGGATGATCCCAATAAACCCAATAAACACCAGGATGATCCCAATAAACACCAAATAAACACCAGATCATCCCAACAAACACCAGGATCTTCCCCATAAACACCAGGATCATCCAAATAAACACCAGGGTCGTCCAAATAAACACCAGGATCATCCAAATAAACACCAGATCATCCCAATGAACACCAGATCATCCAAATAAACACCAAATAAACACCAGATCATCCCAATAAACAACAGATCATCCAAATAAACAACAGGATCTTCCCCATAAACACCAGGATCATCCCAATAAACACCAGATCATCCCCAATAAACACCAGGATCGTCCCAATAAACACCAAATAAACACCAGGATCGTCCCAATAAACACCAGATCACCCCAATAAACAACAGATCATCCCAATAAACCACAGATCATCCCAATAAACACCAGGATCGTCCCAATAAACACCAGGATCATCCAAATAACAGATCATCCAAATAAACACCAGATCATCTCAATAAACACCAGGATTGTCCCAATAAACACCAAATAAACACCAGGATCTTCCAAATAAACCCCAGGATCATCCCAGTAAACACCAAATAAACACCAGGATCGTCCCAATAAACACCAGATCATCCCAATAAACACCAGGATCATCCCAATAAACACCAGGATCGTCCCAATAAACACCAGGATCATCCAAATAAACACCAGGATCATCCCAATAAACACCAGGATCATCCCAATAAACCACAGATCATCCCAATAAACACCAGATCATCCAAATAAACACCAGGATCATCCCAATAAACAACAGGATTGTCCCAATAAACACCAGATCATCCAAATAAACACCAGATCATCCAAATAAACACCAGGGTCATCTCCATAAACACCACATCGTCCCCAATAAACAACAGATCATTCCAATAAACACCAGGATCATCCAAATAAACCCCAGATCACCCCAATAAACAACAGATCGTCCCAATAAACACCAGGATCGTCCCAATAAACACCAAATAAACCCCAGATCATCCCAATAAACCCCCCCAGACACCCCATTCCAGCTGCAGGAAGTTTTCCCTTGTCTGCCCCCCAAACCGAGGAGCAAATCCTCCTAAATCCACACAAATCCATAAAATCCTCCCCCACCAAACATCCCCCATCCATAAAAAACCCCAAATCCCTGGGTTTGGGGTTGGTTTGGGGATTTGTTTCCCAGCAAGGCTCTCGTGCTCTCCGAGCTCGGGGGATTTGTCAGAATTCTGAGAAGTTCAGAGCTGCCAAAGCACAAAATGCTCATTTGGGGAGGGCTCAGCTGAACCTTTTTGGGGGAAACAGGAAACGCTGCCTGGCAGAGGTAAAAGCTGGGAAAAGCTGAGGAAATTGCAGCTCTTGGAAGTGAAATCACTGATGAAAGATTTGGGTGAAAACCCCAAGTTTTCAGGGAAAACCCAACAAACTGGGAAGGGTTTTGTGGTTTGTCAGAAACCTTTTCCTTCCTCCTGAGTTCCTGCACTTGAGCTCAGCAGCACAAAACTGATTTTTAAACTGCTTTTTTTTTTTTTTTTTTTACTTAAAACTGAAACTTGAAACTTAAAAACTGATTTTTGATCGGTTTAAATATTTTTTGAAACCCTCAGTGTGCAAACACAGGGAACAAGCTGGAATTGCTGATCCTTTGCTCCTTCCCTCCTGGATGTTGATTTTTCCTCCCTTCAGAGAGTTGACACCTCTTTGTTTGCCCAGGTTTTGGGGGAATTTGAGCTCAGTTTTCCCACAGAGGGGGATCCCAGCCCTTGGGAAAAGGGAATGTTTTTATCTGGGAAAGGCATCACAGGCTGGGAACGGCTCCAGCCGCGGTTCCCAGCCCCAAATTGAGGATTTTGGAGATTCCCAGAGCAGCTGTGGAGCCCTGGGAATGTGGGGTTGGGAATGTGGGGGAGCTTTGGGCTGGAGCTGCTGCAGGAGGGGACAGGAGTCAGGACTGGTGGGCAAATTCTCAAATATCAGCATTATCCAATTATCAAATATCAGCATTGTCCAATTCTCAAATATCAGCATTATCCAATTATTAAATATCAGCATTGTCCAATTATCAAATATCAGCATTGTCCAATTATCAAATGTCAGCATTATCCGGTTATCAAATATCAGCATTGTCCAATTATCAAATATCAGCATTATCCAGTTTCAAATATCAGCATTGTCCAATTATTAAATATCAGCATTATCCAATTATTAAATATCAGCATTGTCCAATTATCAAATATCAGCATTATCCGGTTATCAAATATCAGCATTATCCAATTATTAAATATCAGCATTGTCCAATTCTCAAATATCAGCATTATCCAGTTTCAAATATCAGCATTGTCCAGTAATCAAATAGCAGAATTATACAATTATCAAGTATCAGCATTATCCAATTATTAAATATCAGCATTATCCAATTATTAAATATCAGCATTATTCAATTATTAAATATCAACATTGTCCAATTCTCAAATATCAGCATTATCCAATTATCAAATATCTGCATTATCCGGTTATCAAATATCAGCATTGTCCAATTATCAAATATCAGCATTTTCCAGTAATCAAATAGCAGAATTATACAATTATCAAGTATCAGCATTATCCAATTATCAGATATTATCTGAATATAAAATATCAGCATTATCCAATTATTAAATATCAGCATTGTCCAATTATTAAATATCAGCATTATCCAGTTTCAAATATCAGCATTGTCCAATTATTAAATATCAGCATTATCCAATTATCAAATATCAGCGTTGTCCAATTATCAAATATCAGCATTGTCCAATTATCAAATATTTGCATTATCCGGTTATCAAATATCAGCATTGTCCAGTAATCAAATAGCAGAATTATACAATTATCAAGTATCAGCATTATCCAATTATCAGATATTATCTTAATATCAAATATCAGTATTTTCCAGTAATCAAATGTCAATATTGTCCAGTTATCAAATATTAATAATACACAACTATGAAATATCAATATGATCAAATTATGGCGATCCCAGCCAGCAGAATTTCCTCACACCAGAGCTGTGCCTGCACCCATCCTAAAATCCCCATTTTTAACCAAAAATCTGCATTTAAGGCTCTTTCCATGCCCAAATTCTGTCCTAATTTCATCCTGCACATCCCCACCCTGCAGCCTCCCACGGTGACATTTGGGAATTTGGGGATTTGGATATTTGGAGATTTGGGAATTTGGAGATTTGTTGATTTGGGGATTTGTTGATTTGGCAATTTGGGGATTTGGTGATATGGTGATTTGGGAATCTGGAATTTGGGGGCTTGGGAATTTGGCAATTTGGGGATTTGAGGATTTGGGAATTTGGGGATTTGTTGATTTGGTGATTTGGTGATATGGTGATTTGGGGATTTGGTGATTTGGGAATTTGGGGATTTTGTAATTTGGGAATTTGGTGATTTGGGAATTTGGCGATTTGGGGATTTGGTGATTTGGCAATTTGGGGATTTGGGAATTTGGCGATTTGGGGATTTGGTGATTTGGGAATTTGGGGATTTGGCGATTTGGGGATTTGGGAATTTGGGAGTTTGGGGATTTGGAGATTGGGGGATTTGGCAATTTGGGAATTTGGCAATTTGGGGATTTGGTGATTTGGGGATTTGGTGATTTGGGAATTTAGGAATTTGGCGATTTGGGGATTTGGGGATCTGGCAATTTGGCAATTTGGGGATTTGTTGATTTGGGAATTTGGGGATTTGGTGATTTGGGAATTTGGGGATTTGGAGATCTGGGGATTTGGTGATTTGGGAATTTGGGGATCTGGGAATTTGGGGATTTGGTGATATGGTGATTTGGGAATCTGGGAATTTGGCAATTTGAGGATTTGGCAATTTGGGGATTTGAGGATTTGGGGATTTGTTGATTTGGTGATTTGGGGATTTGGTGATATGGTGATTTGGGAATTTGGGGATTTGGTGATTTGGGGATTTGGGAATTTGGGGATCTGGGAGTTTAGCAATTTGGCAATTTGGGGATTTGGTGATTTGGTGATTTGGGAATTTGGGAATTTGGCGATTTGGTGATTTGGGAATTTGGCGATTTGGGGATTTGGCAATTTGGGAATTTGGGGGTTTGGGATGGTGTCCCAGCCGACTCAGCCCCGTTGGTGCCCAGCTTTGGGGCTGGGGGTGCTGTGGGATCCCCCAGCAGCTGCCACGGCCTCAGCCCCTCCTTGCTGGCAATTCCAGGATTTTTTCCCTGCTCCTTTCACACCCAGAGAGGAAAACTGGGCTGGGTGGGATCCTCAGGGAACGGGGAACGGGGAACGTGACTCATTCCCGTGCCAGGGAAGGGTTGGGAAGAGGAGGAGGAGGAGGAGGAGGAGGAGGAGGAGGAGCCGCTCTGTGCCAAGGCCTTCCCTCCTCCTGCTGCCTCCCTTTTTTAGCCCTCAGTAGCAGCTGAATTCCCAAACTGGAATCCCAAATTCCCAGTTTTTTTCACACCATGCTAAATTCTCCCTCTCCTCCCTCTATTTTTAACCCCGGCAGACTCCAGGTAGGAGCAGCACAAATTAATCTCAAATTCAGGATTTGAGGACTGGGGGTTAAGTTGAGTTCCTTCAGTGCTGTAAAAAAAGCACTCAAAAGTGATTTTTGGGCAAATAAAACCTGAATTTAGGTGGTTGGGGGAGTTGGATTTTTGACCCTGAGTTTTAAATTCAGCTCTTAAATGCAGATGGTTTTGCAGCAGATTGGGTGGGTGGGTGTTGGCTTTAAAATAGTGAAATTTGGGATAAAAATACATGGAAATTAACAGCTCACAAGCAAAAATAAATGGATTAAAAGTAGCTGGAATGGGTGAGGAGGAGGGGAACAGGATCAGCTGCGTCACCTCAGTGTCCTGGCACCGAGCTCCTCCTAATTTCACCTGCTTAATGAAGGTGCTAATTAGGCAGGGATTGCACAGGGCCGGGTCTGGCCAGCTCAGGTGAGCCTCTCCTTCATCCTTGTCCCAGTTTATCCCAGTTTATCCCAGTTTATCCCAGTTTATCCCAGTTTATTCCAGTCTGGTCACTCCAAGGCTTTTCCCAGCAGCACAGAAATGTTAATTATCCATTTTTTATCCAATTAGAGTTGCAAATTGGGATTTACAGCTGGGAATTCCAAGCCAACATCATTGTGCCCCTTTGCACTGTGCCGGGTTGCTCCATCCCTGGAATTCCCAGGGATCCAGGCCCGGCTGCTGCTTTTCCTCCTCCTCCCATCCCCACAGAACTGTGACTTTCCCTCCCCAGCTTTGTTTTTGTTCCTGCTGCAGCTCCAGAGGGTGACAGGGGGACAGAGCCACCCTCAGCCATCCCCAACACCACGAGGGGCTCAGAGCCCGATGGCTCCTCTGCATTTGTTTCATCATCAAACCCCAGTAAAGGCCACAGCTTCTCCAGGAATCCATCCCAGCCCCTCAAAGGCAGGAATTCCTTCCCAAATCTCCTCTTTTTCAGTTTGGAAGCCATTCCCTCCTGATGATTTTCTTGGCCTGATCATTTCCTGATCAAGCCATTCCCTCCTCATGACTCCTCTGCACTTATTTCACCATCAAACCCCAGCAAAGGCCACAGCTTCTCCAGGAATCCCATTCCAGCCCATCACAGGCAGGAATTCCCTCCCAAATCCCCCTTTTCCAGTCTGGAATCCATTCCCTGATCCTGATAATTTTCTTGTCTTGATCATTTCCTGATCACTCCTCTGCATTTGTTTCACCATCAAACCCCAGCAAAGGCTGCAGTTTCTCCTATCCCAGCCCCTCAAATGCAGGAATTCCCTCCCAAATCCCCTTTCCCAGTCTGGAATCCATTCCCTTTGTCCTGGCACTCTGTAAATAACCCCTGCACCTCCCTGCCAGCTCCTGCAGAGCTGCAATCCGCTCTCTCCAAAGCTGGAGAATTTCCCCTCTTTCCCTCTCCCTGTTTTTCACCCAACCTGCAGCAGATAATTTTCTAAATTTAAACCCCATCCATCCCAAAGGGCAGCTCCCTCACGTGCCTCAGCCCTTTGACACAGTGGGGAAAATTCCCTTTTTTAGCCTGGGCCGGCCGCTGGCAGAGCCCCAGCCCTGAGCTCAGCCCTGGAGCTGTGCCAGCCCAGCGTGACCGAGAGAAAAGAAAAGAACCTTCAGCTTCCTCCCAGAGAAAAGAACCTTCAGCTTCCTCCCGGCCCCTCACATGACGCTGCGCTCATCGGCCTTTTCCCAAAAAGCCGCGGTTTTGCGGGAAAACTGCAAAAAAGCTGCTGGGCTCCAGCAAGCACAGAGGAGTCATCGGGCTCTGAGCCCCCCTCGTGGGGTTTGGGGAGGATTGAGGGTGGCTTTGTCATCGCTGTCACCCTCTGGGGCTCCGGCAGGGATGAAAACAAAGCTGGGGAGGGAAAGTCACGGGACTGCGGGGATGGGTGGAGGAGGAAAGAGCAGGGGTGGCGCTCATGTGATGGCCGTGCCCCAAAGGGCACTCACGCGGCCCGGGAGCGGGAAATGAGCTGGGGCCTGGTGCCAGCAGGGCCCTGGAGCAGCTCTGTGGCCCCATTCCAGAGTGGGAATGATCCTCAGTGCCAGCAGGGCCTGTTTGTAGGAAATGGGAATTCCAGAGTGGCTTCATGTCCCCATTCCAGAATGGGAATAAACCCCAGTGCCAGCGGGGGATTGGGGATCCCGGAGCAGCTCTGTGTCCCCATTCCAGCACAGGAATGATCCCCAATGCCAGCAGGGCCTGTTTGTAGGAGATGGGAATTCCAGAGTGGTTCCATGTCCCCATTCCACAATGGGAATGAGCCCCAAATGCCAGCAGGGCCTGTTTGTAAGGAATGGGGATCCTGGAGCAGCTCTGTGTCCCTGTTTGAGAATGGGAATGAACCCCAGTGTCAGCAGGGGATTGGGGATCCCAGAGTGGCTCCATGTCCCTATTCCACAATGGGAATGAACCCCAATGCCAGCAGGGGAATGGGGATCCTGGAGCAGCTGTGTCCCCATTCCAGCACAGGAATGAGCCCAAATGCCAGCAGGGTCTTTTTGTAGGGAATGAAGATCCTGGAACAGCTCTGTGTCCCTTTCCAGAATGGGAATGATCCCAAATCCCTGATGCCAGCAGGGCCCTTTTGTAGGGAATGGGGATCCCAGAGTGGTTCCATGTCCCCTTCCAGAATGGGAATGAGCCCCAATGCCATCAGGGGAATGGGGGTCCTGGAGCAGCTCTGTGTCCCCATTCCAGAATAGGAATGATCCCCAATGCCAGCAGGGTCCTCCTGTAGGGAATGGGAATTCCAGAGTGGCTTCATGTCCCCATTCCAGAATGGGAATAAACCCCAGTGCCAGCAGGGGATTGGGGATCCTGGAGCAGCTCTGTGTCCTCATTCCAGCACAGGAATGAGCCCCAATGCCAGCAGGGTCTTCTTGTAGGGAATGGGGATCCCAGAGTGGCTCTATGTCCCCATTCCAGCACAGGAATGAGCCCCAATCCCTGATGCCAGCAAGGCCTTTTTGTCGGGAATGGGGATCCTGGAACAGCACTGTGTCCCTTTCCAGAATGGGAATGAGCCCCAATCCCTGATGCCAGCAGGGCTCATTTGTAGGGAATGAGGATCCCACAGTGGCTCCATGTCCCCATTCCAGCCTGGAGCTGCAGCTGGGTGTTCATCCCAAATTTGTGGGGTTCAGGTTTTGGGGTTTTGCTCCCCAGCAGGGCTGAGTTCTCCCATTCCAGGTGAATTCCTGCCTTAGGGAAAAGATTCTCCCTTGGGCTTCATTAGCAAAGGGCTGTTAATTATGGGGCTGCACCTGGGAAATTGGGGAGAAGGAGATTCCAGCCAGGCCTGAGCTCCCTGGAATGGGAGAGAAGGAAAAAAGGGATGAATTCCTTGGGGATGCTTCGGCTTTCCCTGGATTTTAAGGTTTTGAATGGATTGAGGTGGGATGGAGCAGCTCCAAAAGGTCCATGCATGCTGTTGGTGGGACATGGAGTGGCTGAAAATCCATTCCTGAGCAGAGCCCGGGAGTTTTTAGGGAGTTTTTAAGGAGTTTTTAGGGAGTTTTCAGGAAGTTTTCAGGGGAGTTTTCCCACCCTGCGATGGCTCCTGGTCCCACGCCACAGAAATCTTGAGGTCTGAAGGGAGGGGGATAAAAAAAGGGGAATGAAAACTTGCTGCAGTCAGGGAAAAATTCAATGGCTCATTGAGGCTGCTGCAGGAAGTGTGAGGGGAAAATGGAGCCGGCTTTGTTCTTGCCCAGACAGGGAGCGAGCCCGCGGCCCCAACAGCCGCGCTCTGTCCCCGGAGCCGTGAGGTCACCCCGAACGGCAGGAACGGGCTCTGGGATCGCCGGCCCCGCTCCCCCCGCCTTTCCTGGCTCCGGGCTCGCTCCAAGGCGGTGGCGGCGGCTCCTGGGCCGGCTCCAGCCAGGGGGAGCTGCTGCGTGCCCGGGTCCCAAAACCCTCAGGCTGCTCCGTCCCGAAATCCCAAAACACGGAGGGTTTGGAGACCCTGGGGCTGCTCCGTCCTGAAATCCCCAAAAAATGGAGGGTTTAGAGACCCTTGAACTGCTCCATCAATCCCAAAACATGGAGCTGCTGCATCCCCGGATCCCAAAACCCTCGGGCTGCTCCGTCCCGAAATCCCAAAGCACGGAGGGTTTGGAGACCCTGGGGCTGCTCCATCCTGAAATCCCAAAACCCTCAGGCTTCTCCATCCCTAAATCCCCAAAAATGGAGGGTTTGGAGACTTGGATCTCTTCATCCTGAAATCCCAAACCACGGAGCTGCTGCATCCCCGGATCCCAAAACCCTCGGGCTGCTCCATCCCTAAATCCCAAAACACAGAGGGTTTGGAGACTCTCGAGCTGCTCCATCCTGAAATTCCAAAACCCTCAGGCTGCTCCATCCCTAAATCCCAAAAAATGGAGGGTTTGGAGACCCTTGAGCTGCTCCATCAATCCCAAAACATGGAGCTGCTGCATCCCTAAATCCCAAAACACGAAGGGTTTGGAGACCCTCAGGCTTTTCCATCCAGAAATCCCAAAACATGGAGATGCTGCATCCCCGGATCCCAAAACCCTCTGGCTTCTCCATCCATCCCTAAATCCCAAAACACAGAAGGTTTGGAGACCCTCAGGCTTTTCCATCCAGAAATCCCGAAACATGGAAGTGCTGCATCCCCAAATAACAAAACCCTTAGGCTGCCCCATCCCTAAATCCCAAAACATGGAGGGTTTGAAGACTCTAAGGCTGCTCCATCCCTAAATCCCAAAACACAGAGGGTTTGGAGACCCTGGGGCTGCTGCATCCTGAAATCCCGAAACATGGAAGTGCTGCATCCCTAAATCCCAAAACCCTCAGGCTTCTCCATCCCTAAATCCCAAAGCACAGAGGGTTTGGAGACTTGGATCTCTTCATCCTGAAATCCCAAACCACGGAGCTGCTGCGTCCCCGGATCCCAAAATCCTCAGGCTGCTCCATCCCTAAATCCCCAAAAATTGAGGATTTGGAGACCCTTGAGCTGCTCCATCAATCCCAAAACATGGAGCTGCTCCATCCTGAAATCCCAAAACACAGAGGGTTTGGAGACCTCCCTAAATCCCAAAACATGGAGCTGCTGCATCCCCGGATCCCAAAACCCTCTGGCTTCTCCATCCATCCCTAAATCCCTAAACAGGGAGGGTTTGGAGACTCTTGGATCTCTTCATCCTGAAATCCCAAAACACGGAGCTGCTGCATCCCCAAATCCCAAAACACGAAAGGTTTTGGAGACCCTCAGGCTGCTCCATCCCCGAATTCCCAATCCTGGAGGCTTTGGGGTTTTTTGCAGCTCCATGTCACGGATGTGAGGCTGCTCTTTAATTAATTAAAAGCACGATTTAATTAAGGCTGAGTTCCAGGGGTGCGTCCTCCATCCCCAGCACAGAGCAAATCCCAAATCCCGCCGGGAAAAGGAGGCTGCACCAATCCCACATTTTTTTGGGGCAGGGATGGGGGCGAAGGAAGACAAAAGCAGCAAAACTTCAGTCCTGGAAGGGTAAATGAGGCCCTGAGGGGTTTGTAGGGTCCTGGAAGGGTGAATGTGGAGTTTATGGGGTCTTGGAAGGATAGAGAGGGTCCTGAGAGGTAAATGGGGTCCTGAGGGGTTTATAGGGTCCTGGAAGTGTAAATGCAATCCTGAGAGGTAAATGAGGTTCTGGAAGGGTAGAGAGGGTCCTGAGAGGTAAATGGGGTCCTGGAAGGATGAATGTGACCTGGAGGGGTTTATGGGGTCCTGAAAGGGTAAATGTGGTCCTGACAGGTTTATGGGGTCCTGGAAGGCTAAATGAGACCCTGAGGAGTTTATAGGGTCCTGGAAGTATAAATGTGGCCCTGAGAGGTTTATGGGGTCCTGGAAGTGTAAACACGGTCCTGAGGTGTTTATGGGGTCCTGGAAGGGTAAATGCCATCTTGAGGGGTTTATGGGGTACTGGAAGAGTAAACGCTGCCCTGAGAGTTTTATGGGGTCCTGGAAGGGTAAATGAGACCCTGAGGGGTTTGTAGGGTCCTGGAAGTGTAAATGTGGTCCTGAGATGTAAATTGGGTCCTGTAAGGGTAAATGCAGCCCTGAGAGTTTTATGGGGTCCTGTAAGGGTAAACGCGGTCCTGAGGTGTTTATGGGGTCCTGTAAGGGTAAATGTGGTCCTGAGGGGGTTTATAGGGTCCTGAACTATAGAGAGGGCCCTGAGGTGTTTATAGGGTCCTGGAAGAGTAAACGCTGCCCTGAGAGTTTTATGGGATCCTGGAAGGGTAAATGAGACCCTGAGGGGTTTGTAGGGTCCTGGAAGTGTAAATGTGGTCCTGAGAAGTAAATGGGGTCCTGGAAGGGTAAACGCGGCCCTGAGGTGTTTATGGGGTCCTGTAAGGGTAAACGCTGCCCTGAGAGGTTTATGGGGTCCTGGAAGGGTAAATGCGGCCCTGAGGTGTTTATGGGGTCCTGGAAGGGTAAATGCAGCCCTGAGAATTAAATGGGATCCTGGAGGGGTAAATGGCGATCCTGAGGGGTAAAAGAGGTCCTAGAAGGCTAAAAGCCGTCCTGTGGGGTTTATGGGGTCCTGGAAGGGCGAGTGCCGCTCAGGCTGTGGCTGTCGGAGGAGTGGCACTGCAGCTATGGCAGGAATGCAGGAATTGCCGGCGCTCTCAGCGCATTTTTCCGCGCTGCCGTCAGCCCGGGCAGGTGGCACCGTGTGGGCCGGAGCCGCCCGGGAGCCGCGCCAGCCCCGGTGCCCGTCAGGCCGGGACAGGCCCGGCTTCCCGAACGGTTTCACCCTCGTGACCGCGATCCCGGCGCCGCGTTTCGGTTGGGAAAGGCTGGGAAAGGTTGGGCTGAGCCGGGGGAAAGGTTTGGGGATGGATTTGGGGATGGATTTGGGGGATCCGCGCCTTCTCCATCGCGCCGGGAATAATAAATCAATAAATAAAGGAATAGATGAAAGGGCAGAGGCTGCTCGGAGCCAGCCCAGCTCCGTGATGGGAGAGGAGGAGGAGGAGGAGGAGGAGGCGTCTCCTGCAGCTCGGAGCCGCTGCTGAGTCACGGCTCGGCAGAGCCAGCGCTGCTGTCACGGCTCTGTCACCGCTCTGTCACCGCGCTGTCACCGCCGCTGCTGCGCGCCGCTGACTCAGGAGCTGCGCGGGTTTGCGCTGCTTTTCCCCCAACAAAAACAGCCCCAAATGGGGACTTTGTCAGCCCTGCCGGGCGCACACAGCGAGAGGCAGCTCGGGAACAAAGCGGCGCCGTGGGACGCGGAGGGGCCGCCCCGGCCGTCACTCGGTGCTGCCGTGACGCGACACCGGGAGGGTGGCACAGCCTCCACTGGGGGCAATGCGAGCGCAAAACTCGGGATTTGAGCTTGGAAATGCAGGGATGGAACCCAGGAGAGATTTGGGGCTGTTCGTGAGTCAGATGTGGCTCTGAGCATCCTGCTTTTAGTCCTGAATATCCAGACCGGTTTAAAACACCAAATCCTGATCATTCCAGGGTTTATCCTGCCCTCAGTGCTTTCCCTAAACCAGGCAGGAGTGGTTGTGCCCCAGCCAGACCCTGCTGAGCTGTGTTTGCATCATTCCCAAACCTCTCCTGCACTGTGGGATCCCGGATTTCCCAACCTCGCTCCCAGCTCTGCCACTCCAATGATCCCTCCCTGCCTTTTCTCTTTCGTTCCCTGTATTTGTATCGATTCCCCATAGTCGATACCATGTATTTGTATCGATTTCCGATTCCCTATAATCGATACCCTGTATTTGCATCGATTTCCCGTGGTTTCAGTGCTGCTGGGAAACCTTTCTGTCAGTGTTCCCTGCACTGGGATGGGCCACATCCAGGAAGAGCAGCTCAGTAACTTCATCCCTGCTGGAGTTTAAAACACCAAATCCCGATCATTCCAGGGTTTATCCTGCCCTCAGTGCTTTCCCTAAACCGGGCAGGAGTGGTTGTGCCCCAGCCAGACCCTGCTGAGCTGTGTTTGCATCATTCCCAAACCTCACCTGCACTGTGGGATCCCGGATTTCCCAACCTCGCTCCCAGCTCTGCCACTCCAATGATCCCTCCCTGCCCTTGCTCTTTGTGTTCCCTTTATTTGTACCGATTCCCTATAATCGATACCCTGTATTTGCATCGATTTCCAATTCCCTATAATCGATATCATGTATTTGTATGGATTTCCCGTGGTTTCAGTGCTGCTGGGAAACCTTTCTGTCAGTGTTCCCTGCACTGGGATGTGCCACATCCAGGAAGAGCAGCTCAGTAACTCCATCCCTGTTGGAGTTTAAAACACCAAATCCTGATCATTCCAGGGTTTATCCTGCCCTCAGTGCTTTCCCTAAAACGGGCAGGAGTGGTTGTGCCCCAGCCAGACCCTGCTGAGCTGTGTTTGCATCATTCCCAAACCTCTCCTGCACTGTGGGATCCCGGATTTCCCAACCTCGCTCCCACCTGTGCCACTCCAATGATCCCTCCCTGCCCTTGCTTTTGTGTTCCCTTTATTTGTATCGATTTCCGATTCCCTATAATCGATACCCTGTATTTGTATCGATTTCCCGTGGTTTCAGTGCTGCTGGGAAAGCTTTCCCTGCACTGGGATGTGCCAGACCCAGGAGGAGCATCCCGGTGACTCCATCCCTGCTGGAGGAGCTCCAGGGCCCAGCGTGAGGGACAGCGCCACCAGAGCCATTCCCGAAAATCGCCCTCCCCCGTCCCGAGCTGCCGGGAGCAGGCGGGGAGCGCTGCTGCAGAATTCAGGAGGATTTTTATTTTTGTTTGTGCTCGGGAGGGCTGCGGTGACTCAGGCCCGGTGCTGAGTCACGGAGCAGAGCCGGGCGAGCCGGAGTCAGCGCTGGCCCCGCTCCAGCAGCAGCAGGAGGTGGGAGCGGGCCGGGCTCCGGTTTGCCCCCCTGGCAGGAGGAGTTCTGCCTCTGTGGGGTCATTGCTTCACTTTTGGGGGTGTTCAGGAGACCTGGGTGTCCCTGCTGTCCTGTGCTCCCTGCCCAGGCTGCGGGCGTCACGTCCCGGCCCTTTCCCAAACGCTGATTGCGTAAAAAAATGGGCAAAGGGATGATGGGGATGGATCCAAAATTGGAGCTCTGCTGGATCCAACCCAGGGCAGTGCTGGATCCAACCCAGGGCACTGCTGGGTCCAAAAACAGGACAGTGCTGGATCCAACCCAGGGCAGTGCTGGATCCACATCTGGGCACTGCTGGATCAAAAACCAGAGCACTGCTGGATCCATACCGGGCACTGCTGGATCCAAAACTTGGGCAGTGATGGATCCACACTTTGGCACTGCTGGATCCAAAAACAGTGCAGGGCTGGATCTAAAACCAGGGCACTGCTGGATCCAAAACTTGGGCACTGCTGGATCCAAAAACAGGACAGTTCTGGATCCAAAACTTGGGCAGTGCTGGATCCAAACCAGGACAGTGCTGGATCCAAACCAGGGCAGTGCTGGATCTAAAACTTGGGCAGTGCTGGATCCACATCTGGACACTGCTGGATCCAAAAACAGGACAGTGCTGTGGGTCCAGCAGTGCCCAGATGTGGATCCAGCAGTGCCCAGGCTGTAGATCCAGCACTGCCCTGGTTTTGGATCCACTGCTGGATCCAGCACTGTCCAGATTTGGATCCAGCAGTGCCCTGGCTGTGGATCCAGCACTGTCCTTCTTTTGGATCCAGCAGTGCTCTGGTTTTTGATCCAGCACTGCCCAAATGTGGATCCAGCACTGCCCTGGTTTGGATCCAGCACTGCCCTGCCTGTGGATCCAGCCCTACTCTTGTTTTGGATCCAGCACTGCCCTGCTGTGGATCCAGCCCTACTCTTGTTTTGGATCCAGCACTGCCCTGCTGTGGATCCTCAGGCTGCCGCAGGAACAGGGGTGGGGGTGGGAGCAGCTCCCAGAAGTTCCCTGAACTCTCCCTGGGCTGATTCA
>NW_027428442.1:22500-25000 GCF_047830755.1 Zonotrichia albicollis
GAATTCCACCCCTTTTATCCCCAATTTCCATGGAATTCCACCCTTTTATCCACAATTTCCATGGAATTCCACCCCTTTTATCCACAATTTCCATGGAATTCCACCCTTTCATCCACATTCATTCCTTGCTGCACTGGTTAGGGGTTGGGTTTAGGGTTAGGGTTAGGGTTAGGGTTAGGGTTAGGGTTAGGTTAGGGTTAGGGTTAGGGTTAGGTTAGGGATAGGGTTAGGGTTAGGGTTAGGGTTAGGGTTAGGTTAGGGTTAGGGTTAGGGTTAGGTTAGGGATAGGGTTAGGGTTAGGGTTAGGGTTAGGGTTAGGGTTAGGGTTACGGTTAGGGTTAGGGTAAGCTCTGCAAAACAGAGGCTAACACAGACTTTGTCCTATTAGAATTCAGATGAAAATGGGCTTCAACTTGGCATAATTCTTGGCACAATTTCCATGGAATTCCACCCCTTTTATCCCCAATTTCCATGGAATTCCACCCTTTTATCCCCAATTTCCATGGAATTCCACCCCTTTTATCCCCAATTTCCATGGAATTCCACCCCTTTTATCCACAATTTCCATGGAATTCCACCCTTTCATCCACATTCATTCCTTGCTGCACTGGTTAGGGGTTGGGTTTAGGGTTAGGGTTAGGGTTAGGGTTAGGGTTAGGGTTAGGGTTAGGGTTAGGTTAGGGTTAGGGTTAGGGTTAGGGTTAGGGTTAGGGTTAGGGTTAGGGTAAGCTCTGCAAAACAGAGTCTAACACAGACTTTGTCCTATTAGAATTCAGATGAAAATGGGCTTCAACTTGGCATAATTCTTGGCACAATTTCCATGGAATTCCACCCCTTTTATCCCCAATTTCCATGGAATTCCACCCTTTTATCCACAATTTCCATGGAATTCCACCCCTTTTATCCCCAATTTCCATGGAATTCCACCCCTTTTATCCACAATTTCCATGGAATTCCACCCTTTCATCCACATTCATTCCTTGCTGCACTGGTTAGGGGTTGGGTTTAGGGTTAGGGTTAGGGTTAGGGTTAGGGTTAGGGTTAGGGTTAGGGTTAGGTTAGGGTTAGGGTTAGGGTTAGGTTAGGGATAGGGTTAGGGTTAGGGTTAGGGTTAGGTTAGGGTTAGGGTTAGGGTTAGGTTAGGGATAGGGTTAGGGTTAGGGTTAGGGTTAGGGTTAGGGTTAGGGTTAGGGTTAGGGTAAGCTCTGCAAAACAGAGGCTAACACAGACTTTGTCCTATTAGAATTCAGATGAAAATGGGCTTCAACTTGGCATAATTCTTGGCACAATTTCCATGGAATTCCACCCCTTTTATCCCCAATTTCCATGGAATTCAACCCTTTTATCCACAATTTCCATGGAATTCCACCCCTTTTATCCCCAATTTCCATGGAATTCCACCCCTTTTATCCACAATTTCCATGGAATTCCACCCTTTCATCCACATTCATTCCTTGCTGCACTGGTTAGGGGTTGGGTTTAGGGTTAGGGTTAGGGTTAGGGTTAGGGTTAGGGTTAGGGTTAGGGTAAGGGTTAGGTTAGGGTTAGGGTTAGGGTTAGGTTAGGGATAGGGTTAGGGTTAGGGTTAGGGTTAGGGTTAGGGTAAGCTCTGCAAAACAGAGTCTAACACAGACTTTGTCCTATTAGAATTCAGATGAAAATGGGCTTCAACTTGGCATAATTCTTGGCACAATTTCCATGGAATTCCACCCCTTTTATCCCCAATTTCCATGGAATTCCACCCTTTTATCCACAATTTCCATGGAATTCCACCCCTTTTTCCCCAATTTCCATGGAATTCCACCCCTTTTATCCACAATTTCCATGGAATTCCACCCTTTCATCCACATTCATTCCTTGCTGCACTGGTTAGGGGTTGGGTTTAGGGTTAGGGTTAGGGTTAGGGTTAGGGTTAGGGTTAGGGTTAGGTTAGGGTTAGGGTTAGGTTAGGGAGAGGGTTAGGGTTAGGGTTAGGGTTAGGTTAGGGTTAGGGTTAGGGTTAGGTTAGGGATAGGGTTAGGGTTAGGGTTAGGGTTAGGGTTAGGGTTAGGGTTAGGGTTAGGGTTAGGGTAAGCTCTGCAAAACAGAGGCTAACACAGACTTTGTCCTATTAGAATTCAGATGAAAATGGGCTTCAACTTGGCATAATTCTTGGCACAATTTCCATGGAATTCCACCCCTTTTATCCCCAATTTCCATGGAATTCCACCCTTTTATCCACAATTTCCATGGAATTCCACCCCTTTTATCCCCAATTTCCATGGAATTCCACCCCTTTTATCCACAATTTCCATGGAATTCCACCCTTTCATCCACATTCATTCCTTGCTGCACTGGTTAGGGGTTGGGTTTAGGGTTAGGGTTAGGGTTAGGGTTAGGGTTACGGTTAGGTTAGGGTTAGGGTTAGGGTTAGGTTAGGGATAGGGTTAGGGTTAGGGTTAGGGTTAGGTTAGGGTTAGGGTTAGGGTTAGGTTAGGGTTAGGGTTAGGGTTAGGGTTAG
>NW_027428443.1:0-37497 GCF_047830755.1 Zonotrichia albicollis
TTCAGAAATCTTAAATTTCCCCAAATTCCCATAATTCACAAAAAAATCCCCGAAATTCTACTCAAAATCCCCGAAATTCTACCCAAAAATCCATAAAAATCCCTCTGAAATCCTAAAATTCCCAAAATTCCCATAATTCCCATAATTCCCAGAAAAATCCCCATGATTTTACTCGAAATCCCCAAAATTCTACCCAAAATCTGATAAATTCTACTCAAAATTCCCATAAAAATCCATCAGAAATCCTAAATTTCCTGAAATTCCATAATTCCCAGAAAAATCCCCGAAATTCTACTCAAAATCTGATTAATTCCACCCAAAATGCGACAGCGTCACCAGCCGGCCGCCCCCCGAAATCTGGGAAAATTCCATAAAAATCCATCAGAAATCCTAAAATTCACCAAATTCCTGAAATTCCCAAAAAAATCCGCAAAATTCTACTCGAAATCCACGAAATTCTACTCAAAATCTGATTAATTCCGCCCAAAACTCAGAGATTTCCACCCAAAAATGCGCCAGCGTCACCAGCCGGCCGCCCCCCGAAATCTGGCAAAAATCCATAAAAATCACTCAGAAATCCTAAATTTCCTGAAATTCCTGAAATTCACAAAAAAAACCCCGAAATTCTACTCAAAATCCCTGAAATTCTACCCAAAATCTGATAAATTCTACCCAAAAAATCCCATAAAAATTCCTCTGAAATCCTAAATTTCCTGAAATTCCTGAAATTCCCAAAAAATCCCCAAAATTCTACCCAAAATCTGATAAATTCTACCCAAAAAATTCCATAAAAATCCCTCTAAAATCCTAAAATTCACCAAATTCCTGAAATTCCCAGAAAAATCCCCGAAATTCTACTCGAAATCCCCGAAATTCTACTCGAAATCCCCGAAATTGTACTCAAAATCTGATTAATTCTACCATAAAAATCCCTCTGAAATCCTAAAATTCCAAATTCCCATAATTCCCAAAAAAATCCCGAAATTCTACTCGAAATCCCCGAAATTCTACTCAAAATCCCCAAAATTCTACCCAAAATCTGATAAATTCTACCCAAAAATCCCATAAAAATCCCTCTGAAATCCTAAAATTCCTGAAATTCCCATAATTCCCTGAAAATCCCAAAATCTTACTCGAAATCCCCGAAATTCTACTCAAAATCTGATTAATTTTACCCAAATTCCCATAAAAATCCCTCCAAAATCCTAAAATTCCCCAAATTCCTGAAATTCCCAAAAAAATCCCGAAATTCTACCCAAAATCTGATTAATTCTACCCAAAAAATTCCATAAAATCCCTCTGAAATCCTAAAATTCCCCAAATTCCTGAAATTCCCCAAAAAATCCGCGAAATTCTACTCAAAATCCCCGAAATTCTACTCAAAATCTGATTAATTCCGCCCAAAATTCAGAGATTTCCACCCAAAATTCCCATAAAAATTCCTCAGAAATCCTAAAATTCCTGAACTTCCAATAATTCCCAAAAAATCCCAAAATTCTACTCAAAATCCTGAAATTCTACCCAAAATCTGATTAATTCCGCCCAAAACTCAGAGATTTCCACCCAAAAATCCATAAAAATCCCTCTGAAATCCTAAAATTCCCCAATTCCCATAATTCCCAGAAAAATCCCCGAAATTCTACTCAAAATCCCCGAAATTCTACTCGAAATCCCCGAAATTCTACTCAAAATCTGATAAATTCTACCCAAAATCTGATTAATTCTACCCAAAATTCCACCCAAAAATTTCCACCCAAAAATCCCATAAAAACTCCTTGGAATCCTAAAATTCCCAAATTCCAATAATTCCCTGAAAAATCCCCGAAATTCTACTCAAAATCCCCAAAATTCTACCCAAAATCTGATAAATTCTACCCAAAAAATTCATAAAAATCCCTCTGAAATCCTAAAATTCCCCAAATTCCATAAAAATCCCTCTGAAATCCTAAAATTCCCCAAATTCCAATAATTCCCAAAAAAATCCCCGAAATTTTACTCAAAATCCCCGAAATTCTACTCAAAATCTGATTAATTCCGCCCAAAACTCAGAGATTTCCACCCAAAAATTCCATAAAAATCACTCAGAAATCCTAAAATTCCCAAATTCCTGAAATTCCCCAAAAAATCCCCGAAATTCTACTCGAAATCCCCGAAATTCTACTCAAAATCCGCTTAATTCTACCCAAAATTCAGAGATTTCCACCCAAAAATCCCATAAAAATTCTTTGGAATCCTAAAATTCCCCAAATTCCTGAAATTCCAAAAAAAATCCCCGAAATTCTACTCGAAATCCCGAAATTCTACCCAAAATCTGATTAATTCTACCAAAAATTCCATAAAAATCCCTCTAAATCCTAAAATTCCCCAAATTCCTGAAATTCCCAGAAAAATCCCCGAAATTCTACTCGAAATCCCTGAAATTCCGCCAAAATTCAGAGATTTCCACCCAAAATTCCCATAAAAATCCCTCTGAAATCCTAAAATTCACCAAATTCCCGAAATTCCCAAAAAAATCCCCGAAATTCTACTCAAAATCCTCAAAATTCTACCAAAATCTGATTAATTCTACCATAAAAATCCCTCTGAAATCCTAAAATTCCCAAATTCCCGAAATTCCCAGAAAAATCCCCAAAATTCTACTCAAATCTGATTAATTCTACCCAAAAATCCCATAAAAATTCCTTGGAATCCTAAAATCCCCAAATTCCCGAAATTCCCAGAAAAATCCCCGAAATTCTACCCAAAATCTGATAAATTCTACCAAAACTCAGAGATTTCCACCCAAAAATCCATAAAAATCCCTCTGAAATCCTAAAATTCACCAAATTCCTGAAATTCCCAAAAAAATCCCCGAAATTCTACTCAAAATCCGATTAATTCCGCCCAAAACTCAGAGATTTCCACCCCAAAAATTCCAAATTTTTTAACCCAAATCCCCAATTTTTTAACCCAAATCCCCATCCCAATTCCCCAATTTTTCCCACCCTTAAATCCCCAATTTTTGACCTCAAAATCCCAATTTTTTAACCCAAAATCCCCAATTTTTCCACCCTTAAATCCCCAATTTTTGACCCCAAAATCCCAATTTTTTAACCCAAAATCCCCATCCCAAATCCCCAATTTTCCCGCCCTTAAATCCCCAATTTTTGACCTCAAAATCCTGAATTTTCAACCCAAATCTTCACATTTTTTACCGCAAATCTCAAATTTTAGACCCAAAAATCCCAATTTTTAACCCAAATCCTGATCCCAATTCCCCAATTTTCCACCCTTAAATCCCCAATTTTTGACCTCAAAATCCTGACTTTTCAACCCAAATCTTCACATTTTTTACCGCAAATCTCAAATTTTAGACCCAAAAATCCAATTTTTTCCCCAAAAATCCCAATTTTTTTCCCAAAAATCCCAAATTTTCCCACCCTTAAATCCCCAATTTTTGACCTCAAAATCCTGAATTTTTGACCTCAAAAATCCCAATTTTTTCCCCAAAAATCCCAATTTTTTTCCCAAAATCCCAATCTTAGACCCAAAAAATCCCAATTTTTTCCCAAAAATCCCAATTTTGCCCCAAAACCCCCAATTTTTTCCCCAAAAATCCCAATTTTTTCCCCAAAATTCCCAATTTTTTCCCAAAAATCCCATTTTTTCCAAAATCCCAATTTTTTGCCCAAAATCCCAATTTTTTCCCCAAAAACCCCAATTTTTTCCCCAAAAATCCCAATTTTTTTCCCCAAAAATCCCAATTTTTTTCCCAAAAAATCCCAATTTTTTCCCCAAAAATCCCAATTTTTCCCCAAAATCCCAATTTTAGACCCCAAAAATCCCATTTTTTTTCCCAAAAATCCCAATTTTTTGCCCCAAAAATCCCAATTTTTTGCCCAAAAATCCCTATTTTTGCCCCAAAAAATCCCAATTTTTTTCCCCAAAAATCCCAATTTTTTTCCAAAAAATCCCAATTTTTTCCCAAAAATCCCAATTTTTCCCCCAAAAATCCCAATTTTTTCCCCAAAAATCCAATTTTGCCCCAAAAATCCCAATTTTTTCCCCAAAAATCCCAATTTTTTGCCCAAAAATCCCAATTTTTCCCACCCTTAAATCCCCAACTTTTGACCTCAAAATCCTGAATTTTTGACCCCAAAATCCCAATTTTTCCCCAAAAACCCCAATTTTTTCCCCAAAAATCCCAATTTTTTGCCCAAAAATCCCATTTTTTTCCCCAAAAATCCCAATTTTAGCCCCCAAAATCCCAATTTTAGACCCCAAAATCCCAATTTTTTGCCCAAAAATCCCAATTTTAGACCCCAAAATTCCCAATTTTTCCCACCCTTAAATCCCCAATTTTAGACCCCAAAAATCCCAATTTTTTTCCCAAAAATCCCAATTTTTTTCCCCAAAAATCCCAATTTTAGACCCCAAAATCCCAATTTTTTCCCCAAAAATCCCAATTTTTTCCCCAAAAATCCCAATTTTAGACCCCCAAAAATCCCAATTTTTTCCCCAAAAATCCCAATTTTTCCCACCCTTAAATCCCCAATTTTTGACCTCAAAATCCCCAATTTTTTCCCCAAAAATCCCAATTTTTTGCCCAAAAATCCAATTTTTCCCACCCTTAAATCCCCAATTTTTAACCTCAAAATCCTGAATTTTTGCCCCAAAAATCCCAATTTTTTCCCCAAAATCCCATTTTTTCCCCAAAATTCCCATTTTTTTCCCCAAAAATCCCAATTTTAGACCCAAAAAATTCCAATTTTTTAACCCAAATCCCCATCCCAATCCCAATTTTCCCACCCTTAAATCCCCAATTTTTGACCTCAAAATCCTCAATTTTCGACCTTAAAATCCCCAATTTTTTACCCCAAAATCCCCAATTTTTTAACCCAAATCCCCAATTTTTGACCTCAAAATCCCCAATTTTCGACCCAAATCCTCAAATTTTTTTACCACAAATCTCAAATTTTAGACCCCAAAATCCCAATTTTTTCCCAAAAATCCAATTTTTTCCCCAAAAAATCCCAATTTTTTTCCCAAAATTCCCAATTTTTTCCCCCAAACTCCCAATTTTTTCCCAAAATTCCCGTTTTTTGCCCCAAAATCTCGTTTTTCTCACGGGTTTTCCATTGGCCTCCAGCAGCAGCCGCTCAGCTGGGGCCTTGCTCAGCGGGTACGGCTCCGAGTGCCGGCTCGGGTACGGCGACTCCTCGTCCCCCCTGCGCCCCAAAAACCCCAAAATCCACCCCAAAAATTCAGGGCAAGCCCAAAAAAATAAAAAAAACCAAAAAAATCCCGGTGAAATTCCCAAAAAAATTCGGTGAAATTCCGCCCAAAAACGGCCAAAATCGACCAAGAAACGCCCAAAATCCCGCCCTAAAATTCCTCATTTTGGGGCTTCAAAAAACCCAAAAATGACCCCAAAATTTTGGGAATCCCAAATTCCCAAAAATCAAAAAAAAATCCCAAAAAATCCCCAAAAATTTCGTGAAATTCTGCCCAAAAAGGGGCAAAATAGCCCCAGAAACGCCCAAAATCCCACACTAAAATTCCTCATTTTGGGCTTCAAAAACCCAAAAAATTCCCCAAAAGTGACCTCAAAAATTGGGGAATCCAAAATTCCCAAAAATCCTAAAAAAATCCCCAAAAAAATCCCAAAAAATTCAGTGAAATTCTGCCCAAAAATGGCCAAAATAGCCCAGAAATGCCCAAAATCCAACCCTAAAATTCCTCATTTTGGGGCTTCAAAAACCCCAAAAATTGGGAATCCCAAATTCCCAAAAATCCCAGAAAATTCCCCCAAAAAATCCCAAAAATTTTGGTGAAATTCTGCCCAAAAATGCCCCAGAAACGCCCAAAATCCCGCCCTAAAATTCCTCATTTTGGGGTTCCAAAAACCCCAAAAATTCCCCAAAAGTGATCTCAAAAATTGGGGAATCCAAAATTCCCAAAATCCCAAAAAATCCCCCAAAAATTCCAAAAATTTGGGGAAATTCTGCCCAAAAAGGGCCAAAATCGCCCCAGAAACGCCCAAAAATTCCACACTAAAATTCCTCATTTTGGGGGTTCAAAAATGCACAAAATTCCCCAAAAATTGGGGATCCAAAATTCCCAAAAATCCCAGAAAATTCCCCCAAAAAATCCCAAAAATTTTGGTGAAATTCTGCCCAAAAAGGGCCAAAATTGCTTCTAAATCGCACCCTAAAATTCCTCATTTTGGGGCTTCAAAAAACCCCAAAATCCCCAAAAATTGGGGAGTCCCAAATTCCCAAAAATCCCAAAAAATCCCCCCAAAAAATCCCAAAATTTTGGTGAAATTCTGCCCAAAAAGGGCCAAAATTGCCTCAAAATCCCACCCTAAAATTCCTCATTTTGGGGTTCAAAAACCCAAAAATTTACCCCAAAATGACCTCAAAAATTGGGAAATCCCAAATTCCCAAAAATCCCAGAAAATCCCAAAAAAATCCCAAAAAATTCGGTGAAATTCTGCCCAAAAACAGCCAAAATCGACCAAGAAACGCCCGAAATTCCACACTAAAATTCCTCATTTTGGGGCTTCAAAAATGCAAAAAATTCCCCAAAAATTGGGGAATCCAAAATTCCCAAAATCCCAGAAAATTCCCCAAAAAATCCCCAAAAATTTTGGTGAAATTCTGCCCAAAAAAAGCCAAAATTGCCTCAAAATCGCACCCTGAAATTCCCCATTTTGTGTTCCAAAAACCCCAAAATCACCCCAAAAATGACCTCAAAAATTGGGGAATCCAAAATTCCCAAAAATCCCAGAAAATCCCCCAAAAAATCCCCAAAAATTTCGGTGAAATTCTGCCCAAAAATGGCCAAAACTTGGGGTCATTTTCAGGATAATTTTGGCTCATTTTTGGGTCATTTTGGGGTAAATTTGGAGAATTTTTTGGGAATTTCAGAGGGAAATTCCGGGATATTTTTCTGGGTATTTTGGGTGAAATTTTGGGGCCAATAATTCCATTTTTTGGGGCGATTTTTGAGTTTTTAGCCATTTTTTGTGATGTTTTTTTGGCTTTTCGGGGGTTCTGACTCTGATTTTGGGGCGTTTATTTTGATTTTTGGGGGTTTTCGGGGTGGTTTTTGGGGTGGTTTTTGGGTTTTCGGGGGCGCTGAGTCCATTTTTGGGGTGTTTTTGGCCGTTTTTGGCCGTTTTTGGGGGTTTTTTGGGGGTTTTACCTGACGAAGGGATCCCCGCGGGTGTTGGGCCCCACGACCTCCATGCTGCTGGTGAAAATCAGCACCGGCACCCCCGAGGCCTGGCAGGCCCTGATCACGTTCTTGGTGCCTGAAAAAGCCCCAAAATCACCCCAAAATTACCCCAAAAATATCCCCAAAATGTCCTGAAATCACCCCAAAAAAATCCCAAAAAAATCCCCCCAAAAATCCCAAAAATTCCCCCAAAAATCCCCCCGGCCTGGCAGGCCCTGATCACGTTCTTGGTGCCTGAAAAAACCCCAAAATCACCCCAAAATTACCCCAAAAATATCCTGAAATTATCCTAAAAATACCCTGAAAATACCCTGAAATTATCTTCAAATTAACCCAAAAAATACCCCCAAAATTATCCCCAAAATTACCAAAATTAGCACAAGATACCCTGAAATTATCCCAAAATTATCCCCAAAATTATCCTGAAATCATCCTGAAAATATCCTGAAATTATCACCAAAATATCCTGAAATTAACCCCAAAATATCCCCAAATTATCTCAAATATATCCCCAAAAAAGCCCTAAAATGATCCCAAAATATCCTGAAAATATCCCCCAAAAAATATCCAGAAAATATCCCAAAAAATACCCTGAGTTTACCCCAAAAATATCCCAAAAATATCCTGAATAATCCTAAAAATATCCTGAATTATCCTGAAAATATCCTGAAAATATCCTGAAATTATCCTAAAAATACCCAGAAATTATCTTAAAATTCCCACAAGAATATCCCCAAAAAATACCCCCAAAATATCCTGAAATCGCCCCAAAAATATCCCTGAAAAACCCAAAAAAATCCCCCCAAAAATCCCAAAAATCCCCCCAAAAATCCCCCCGGCCTGGCAGGCCCTGATCACGTTCTTGGTGCCTGAAAAAGCCCCAAAATCACCCCAAAATTACCCCAAAAATATCCTGAAATTATCCTAAAAATACGCTGAAAATACCCTGAAATTATCTTCAAATTAACCCAAAAAATACCCCAAAATCACCCCAAAATTACCCCAAAAATATCCCCAAAATGTCCTGAAATTATCCTAAAAATATCCTGAAAATACCCGGAAATTATCTTAAAATTCCCACAAGAATATCCCCAAAAAATATCCCTAAAATTCCCCCAAAAATATCCTGAAATTATCCTAAAAATATCCTGAAAATACCCTGAAATTATCTTAAAATTAACCCAAAAAATACCCCCAAAATTATCCCCAAAATTACCCCAAAAATATCCTGAAATTATCCTAAAAATATCCTGAAAATACCCTGAAATTATCTCAAATTAACCCAAAAAATACCCCAAAATCACCCCAAAATTACCCCAAAAATATCCTGAAATTATCCTGAAATCACCCCAAAAATATCCCTGAAAAACCCCAAAAAAATCCCCCCAAAAATCCCAAAAATCCCCCCAAAAATCCCCCCGGCCTGGCAGGCCCTGATCACGTTCTTGGTGCCTGAAAAAACCCCAAAATCACCCCAAAATTACCCCAAAAATATCCTGAAATTATCCTAAAATTATCCTGAAATTATCCTGAAATTATCCTAAAAATATCCTAAAATATCCTGAAATTATCCTAAAAATCCCAAAAAAATCCCAAAAATCCCCCCCAAAAATCCCCCCGGCCTGGCAGGCCCTGATCACGTTCTTGGTGCCTGAAAAAACCCCAAAATCACCCCAAAATTACCCCAAAAATATCCTGAAATTATCCTGAAAATATCCTGAAATTACCCTAAAAATATCCTGAAAATATCCCCAAAAATACCCTGAATTTACCCCAAAAATAGCCCCAAAATATCCTGAAATTATCCTAAAAAATATCCTGAAATTACCCTAAAAATATCCTGAAATTACCCTAAAAATACCCTTAAAATATCCTAAAAATATGCCGAAAATACCCGGAAATTATCTTAAAATTCCCACAAGAACATCCCCAAAAAATACCCCCAAAATATCCTGAAATCACCCCAAAAATATCCCTGAAAAACCCAAAAAATTCCCCCAAAAATCCCAAAAATCCCAAAAAACCAGTATAAACCAGTATAACCCAGTATATCCCAGTATAACCCAGTATAACCCAGTATATCCCAGTATATCCCAGTATATCCCAGTATAACCCAGTATAACCAGTATAACCCAGTATAACCCAGTATAACCCAGTATATCCCAGTATAACCCAGTATAACCCAGTATAACCCAGTCTATCCCAGTATATCCCAGTATATCCCAGTCTATCCCAGTATAACCCAGTCCAAACCAGTCCAAACCAGTATAAACCATTAACCCCTCCCAGTCCAACCCATTACAAACCAGTATATCCCAGTATAACCCAGTATAAACCAGTATAACCCAGTATAACCCAGTACAAACCAGTATAAACCATTAACCCCTCCCAGTATAACCCAGTATAACCCAGTCCAACCCATTACAACCCAGTATAACCCAGTTTACCCAGCACATTGACTCTGGCCACGGCCTCGGCGCTGCAGCGCCCCCACACGTCCACCAGGGCGGCGCTGTGGAAAACAACGGCGGCGCCGCCGAACGCGGCGCGGAGAGCGCCCAAATCGGTGACGTCACCGCGCAACAGCCGCACCCGCGAGCCTGGGGGGGGAAATTTATAAAATTGATAAAATTGAAACGAAATTTATTAAATTGAACCCGAAATTAAAAAAAAAAAACAAAAAAAATCGACCCAAAATGAAGAAAATCGAGGCAAAAATGGCGCCCGGAGCGCCGAAATCGGTGACGTCACCGCGTAAAGGGCGGATACGGAAGCCTGGGGGGGTAAAAATTGATAAAATTGATAAAATTGAACCGAAATTCAGGAAATTGAACCGAAATTTAAATTAAAAAAACCAAAATTTACCCAAAAAACCGCCCCAAAATGAACAAAAATGGAACCAAAAATGGCGCCCAGAGCGCCGAGATCGGTGACGTCACCGCGGAACGGCCGGACCCGCGAGCCTGAGGGGGGTGAATTGATAAAATTGATAAAATTGAAACGAAATTCAGGAAATTTAACCCGAAATTTATGAAATTTAACCAGCAATTAAAAAAAAAACCCTCAAAAATTCACCCAAAAAACCGCCCCAAAATGAACAAAAATCCACCCAAAAACGGAACCCAGAGCCCCGAAATCACCACAGAACCGCCGGACCCGCGAGGCTCGAGGGTGAAATTTATAAAATTGAACCGAAATTTGCAAAATTTAACCCAAAATTAAAAAAAAAATTAACTTAAAATATAAAAGAAGTAATAAAAATCACCCCAAAAATCCCCTAGAATTTAGACTTTGGCATTTGGCATTTTGAGGTGGATTTGAGGGCAAATTTTGGGAGATTTTTGGGGATAAATTCAGGGATTTTGGGGAGATTTCTGGGGTGAATTTTTGGGCTGAATTCAGAGGATTTTGGGATGAAATTTGGGTCAATTTTTGGGGCATTTTTGGGGTTAAATTGGTGAAATTTTGAGGGGATTTTTGGGCTGAATTCCGGGGATTTTGGGGAGAATTTTTGGGTTGAATTTTGGGGGGATTTTTGGGTTGAATTTTTGGCATTTTGGGGTGGATTTTTGGGGTGAATTTGGGGGGTTTTAGGGTGGATTTTTGGGATTAAATTAGGGAATATTGGGGGGATTTTTGGGGTGAATTTGGGGGGCATTTTTGGGGTTAAATACAGGAATTTTGGGGGGATTTTTGAGGTGAATTTTTGGCATTTTGGGGTGAATTTTTGAGGTGAATTTGGGTGAATTTTTGAGGTGAATTTTTGGCATTTTGGGGCAGATTTGAGGTGAACTTGGGGTGAATTTTTGGGTGAATTTGGGGAATTTTGAGGTGAATTTTTGAGCTGAATTTGAGGGGTTTTGGGGTGAATTTTTGGGATAAATTTTTGGCATTTTGAGGTGGATTTTTGGGGTGAATTTGGGGGCATTTTTGGTGTTAAATTCAGGAATTTTGGGGGGATTTTTGAGGTGAATTTGGGGGCATTTTTGGGGTTAAATTCAGGAATTTTGGGGGGATTTTTGAGGTGAATTTGGGGGGGTTTGGGGTGGATTTTTGGGATTAAATTCAGGAATTTTGGGGTGAATTTTTGGCATTTTGGGGCGGATTTTTGAGGTGAATTTGGGGGCATTTTTGGGGTTAAATTCGGGAATTTTGGGGGGATTTTTGAGGTGAATTTTTGGCATTTTGGGGCAGATTTGAGGTGAACTTGGGTGAATTTTTAAGGTGAATTTGGGGGGTTCTGGGGCGGATTTTTGGGGTGAATTTGGGGGGTTTTGGGGTGGATTTTTGGGGTGAATTTGGGGCATTTTGGGGTTCATTTTTGAGGTGAATTTTTGGCATTTTGGGGCGGATTTTTGGGGCGAATTCGGGGGCATTTTTGGGGTTGAATTCAGGAATTTTGGGGGGATTTTTGAGGTGAATTTTTGGCGTTTTGGGGCGGATTTTTGTGGTGAATTTGGGGGCATTTTTGGGGTTAAATTCATGAATTTTGGAGTGAATTTTTGAGGTGAATTTTTGGCATTTTGGGGCGGATTTTTTAGGTGAATTTGGGGGATTTTGGGGGAATCTTTGGGCTGAATTCAGGGAATTTTGGGGTGAATTTTTGAGGTGAATTTTTGGCATTTTGAGGCGAATTTTTGGGGTGAATTTGAGGGCATTTTTGGGGTTGAATTCAGGAATTTTGGGGGGATTTTTGAGGTGAATTTTTGGCATTTTGGGGCGAATTTTTGAGGTGAATTTGGGTGAATTTTTGAGGTGAATTTTTGGCATTTTGGGGCAGATTTTGAGGTGAACTTGGGTGAATTTTTGGGGTGAATTTGGGGGGTTTTGGGGTGGATTTTTGGGATTAAATTAGGGAATATTGGGGGGATTTTTGGGGTGAATTTTTGGCATTTTGGGGCGGATTTTTGGGGCGAATTCGGGGGTTTTGGGGTGGATTTTTGAGGTGAATTTTTGGCATTTTGGGGCGGATTTTTGGGGTGAATTTGGGGGCATTTTTGGGGTTAAATTCAGGAATTTTGGGGGGATTTTTGGGGTGAATTTTTGGCATTTTGAGGTGGATTTTTGGAGTGAATTTGGGGGTTTTGGGGTGGATTTTTGGCATTTTGAGGCGGATTTTTGGGGTGAATTTTTGAGGTGAATTTTTGGCATTTTGGGGTGGATTTTTGGGGTGAATTTGGGGGCATTTTTGGGGTTAAATTCAGGAATTTTGGGGGGATTTTTGAGGTGAATTTTTGGCTTTTTGAGGTGAATTTTTGAGGTGAATTTGGGTGAATTTTTGAGGTGAATTTTTGGCATTTTGGGGCAGATTTTGAGGTGAACTTGGGTGAATTTTTAAGGTGAATTTGGGGGGTTTTGGGGGAATCTTTGGGCTGAATTCAGGGAATTTTGGGGTTCATTTTTGATGTGAATTTTTGGCATTTTGAGGTGGATTTTTGGGGTGGATTTGAGGGCATTTTTGGGGTTAAATTCAGGAATTTTGGGGGGATTTTTGGGGTGAATTTTTGGCATTTTGGGGCGGATTTTTGAGGTGAATTTTTGGCATTTTGGGGTGGATTTTTGGGGTGAATTTGGGGGCATTTTTGGGGTTAAATTCAGGAATTTTGGGGGGATTTTTGAGGTGGATTTTTGCCATTTTGGGGCGGATTTTTGGGGCGAATTCGGGGTTTTTTGGGGCGGATTTTTGGGGCGAATTGGGGGTTTTTTGGGGGCTCACGGTGCCTCTCGGGGACCAGTTCGATGTCGGGCTCGAGGTCGAGGATTCGCAGCTCCCGAAGCTCCGGCTCCCAATCCAGCAGCACCTGCGCCAGGTGGGAGCCCAGGAACCCCGAGCCCCCGGTGACCACCATCACCAGGCCCTGCCAAAATGCCAAAATTCACCGGGGAATGGTCAAAAAGGCAAAAAACCCCGAAAAAATCCACCCAGGAATGGTGAAAATCCCAAAAAACCCCGAAAAAATCCACCCAGGAATGGCCAAAATCCCAAAAAACCCCAAAAAAACCCCGAAAAAATCCACCCAGGAATGGCGAAAATACCAAAAAACCCCTTAAAAATCCACCCAGGAATGGTGAAAATCCAAAAAAACCCCGAAAAAATCCACCCAGGAATGGCCAAAATCCCAAAAAAACCCCAAAAAAATCCACCCAGGAATGGTGAAAATCCCGAAAAAAAAACCCAAAAAAAAAAGGAAAAAAATCCACATGGGAATGGCCAAAATCCCAAAAAAACCCCCCAAAAAAACCGCCAAAAAAATGCAACTGGGAATGGCCAAAATCCCAAAAAACCCCGAAAAAATCCACCCAGGAATGGCCAAAATCCCAAAAAACCCCCCAAAAAAACCGCCAAAAAATGCACCTGGGAATGGCCAAAATCCCAAAAAAAAACCACCCCAAAAAATCCCAAATTTTGCCCCAAAATTCATTCTGGAACCTGAAGCCCAGATTCTCCCCAGGATCCCAAAAATTCATTTTCAGACCCCCAAAATCCCCAAATCCCCCCCAAAATTCACTTTGAAGTCCCAAAAATCCCCCCCAAAAAATTCCAGCCAAAGTTCACTTTTGAGTCCCAAAAATCCCCCCCAAAAATCCCTCAAAAAATAAAATAAAAATCAAAAAATTGCATCAAAGTTTCACTTTAATGTCCCAAAAATTCCCCAAAAATCCCCCCCCAAAAAAATCCCAAAATTTCACTTAAAAGTCCCAAAAAATCCCCAAATTCCGCCCCAAATTCACTTTTTGAACCCCAAAATTCCCCAATCCGCCCCAGTTTCCCCTCCCCCACCCGGAAGTGGCTCCGAACTTTTCCCGAATCTCCCAAAATTCCCCAAAATCCCCAAAAATCCCCCAAAAATTCCCCAATTTCCCCTCCCCCCCCCCTACCTCCGCCATGGCCCCGCTGCCGCCCCTCCCCCACCCGGTTTTGGGGCGATTTCCCGGGAATTTGGGGAGGCCCCGCCCCCTCCCCCACCCAAAGGGGGCGGGGCCAAAGCCGGAAAGGAGGAGCCAAAAAAAATCGGGAATTTTGGGGGTGAAATTCGGGAATTTGGGGGGTTTTAAAAAATGGCAATTTTGAGGGGGAAATTTGGGGATTTTGAGGGAAAATTTGGGAATTTTGTGGGGAAATAATGAAAAAATTGGGATTTTTCACGAAATTATGGAATTTTGGTGAGAAAGTTGGGGATTTTGGGGGAAATTTGGCGGAAAATCGGGAATTTTTGGGGGGAAAAAAATCGGGATTTTGGGGAAAATCAAAGAGAAGCGTTGGGAGTCCTCCGAGCGGGACAGAGCGGCTCCAACCGGAAGTGGCCACAAAGGGAAAGCCAAAATGGCGGCGCGGAGCGGAAGGTACCATAGAGACGCTGAGGGCTCGTTAAGCGTAACGGGAGCCGCTGCTCAAAACGCTGAAGGAGAAGAAAGAGGACCCAAAAAAAGCCCCAAAAAGGAGAAATCGTGACGGAATGGTGACGTCAAGCCGGATTTAGAGGCAGTTTTGGGTTTAAATTCGCGTTTTTTGTGACTTTTCCCCCTCCGGCCGGCTGCGGTTTTACCGCCCACTTCCGCTTGGTGCCGCTTCTATTCCCTTCCCCCCGCGCTCCCTTCCGGTGCGGCCCGCTGCGTTCCGCCCGCGGTGAGTCCCAAAATCGGCCGATTTTCACCGTTTTTTCACCGATTTTCCCCATTTTTTTTTTTTGGACCAGTGTCCACTCTGTGGCCGGACGATGCCCCAGCCCCTCCGGCCACGTCCGGCCGAGCGCGTCCGGCAGCGCTGGCGGCGTTTGCGGCGGGCGGCCCGGGCGCTGGTGCTGGAGAACGCGGCCCTGTGCGACGAACTGGCCCGGCTGGAGGCCAAGTGGACACTGGCCAGGGGTCAGCGGCGATTCCTGCTCGGACGCCTGCTCGGACACCGCAGTGGTCACTCGGCGCCTCCGGCCACGGCCACAGCAGAGGTCAAGCGGCCAAAAAGGGCGCGGCCGGCCGGGGGGCGGGGCCGGGGAGGAAGGGGCGGGGCCAGGGAGGAGCAGTGGTCAGCGGGGGAGAAGAGTGACCAGTGGTCAGTTGGGGAGAAGAGTGACCAATGGTCAGCAAACCCAAGAAATGACCAATGGTCAGCGGGATCGAAGAGTGACCAATGGTCAGCAAACCCAAAAAATGACCAGTGGTCAGCGGGATCGAAGAGTGACCAGTGGTCAGCAGGATCCAAGAGTGACCAGTGGTCAGCAAACTCCAAGAGTGACCAGTGGTCAGCAGGGCCCAAGGATGACCAGTGGTCAGTGGCGGTGAAGAAGGAGCAGTGGTCACCCGAAACGAAGAGTGACCAGTGGTCAGCAGGGCCCAAGGATGACCAGTGGTCAGCGGGGCCGAAGAGTGACCAGTGGTCAGCAGGGCCCAAAGATGACCAATGGTCAGTGGAGGTCAAGCAGGAGCAGTGGTCACCAGACTCCAAGAGTGACCAGTGGTCAGCGGGGGTGAAGATCGAGCAGTGGTCACCCAGCTCCAAGAATGACCAGTGGTCAGCAGAATCCAAGAATGACCAGTGGTCAGCGGAGGCGAAGAGTGACCAGTGGTCAGCAGGGCCCAAGAGTGACCAGTGGTCAGCGGAGGTCAAACAGGAGCAGTGGTCACCCAGCTCCAAGAGTGACCAGTGGTCAGCGGAGGTGAAGATCGAGCAGTGGTCACCCAGCTCCAAGGATGACCAGTGGTCAGCAGAATCCAAGAATGACCAGTGGTCAGTCGGCCCCAAGAATGACCAGTGGTCAAGCGGGCTCCGGCCGGGAGATGACCACAGGCCTGAGGGCGGCGCTGACCGCTCGGGGCGGCCGGAGGAGGAGGAGGAGGACGAGGATGACCACGAGGATGACCACGAGGATGACCACGATGACCACGAGGATGAGGAGGACGAGGATGAGGAGGACGAAGGCCCCGCTCCGGCCTTTGGCCACTCCGGCCTCTTCCTGGGCAGCCCGGCCGGCTCGGACGAGTGACCACCAATAAATGACCGCTGGCCGGAGTGGCCGGAGGGGCTTTGGCCACTTTGTGGTGTGGTTTGGGTGTGATTGGGGGGGTGGGATGACCACTGACCACTGGGATGACCACTGACCGCCCTGAGTGACCACTGACCACCCCTAATGACCACTGACCACCCCCAATGACCACTGACCACTGGGATGACCACTGACCACCCCAATGACCACTGACCACCCCAATGACCATTGGTCATTTCTTGTTCACTCCCACTGACCCCCTGACCATTGTGAGTGACCACTGACCGCCCTGAGTGACCAATGACCACTGACCACCCTGAATGACCACTGACCATTGTGAGTGACCACTGACCACCCCACTGAACCCCTTGACCACTCTGAATGACCAAATGCCCACTTGACCACTCCCAATGACCTCTGACCACCCCACTGACCACTAATGACCCCCAATGACCACTGACCACCCTCTGTCCACCCAACTGACCCCTTGACCACGCTGAATGACCACTGACCGCCATGAATGACCACTGACCATCCCACTGACCTTTGGTCACTCCTTGGCCACCCCACTGACCCCTTGACCACCCTGAGTGACCACTGACCACTCCCAATGACCAACTGACCCCTTGCCCACCCCGAATGACTACTCCAAATGACCACTGACCACTTGACCACACCTTTATTGATGTTCCTCCGTTGTGGCCGGAGCCGTGTCCGGAGCCGAGTGACCGCCGGGAGTGACCGCTGGGATGTCCTGGACGTTGTGGACGATGGCGTGGACGTCCGGCCACTCGGCCAGAGCGCGGAGCAGCCGCTCGGCCGCGGCCCTCGGACCGTCCGGCAGGGCCAGCGCTGACCGCGGCCGGAACTGGACGGCGGCCGCAATCGGCCGGAGCCCTGCGGCCACCAGGCCCTGCCGGACACTGCCCAGGGCCGAGGGCGCGCACAGGAACTGCGGACAGGGCAAAGGGCAAAGGTCAGCGGGCACTTGGGGGGGTCAAGGGGTCAGTGGGAGTGGTCAGGAAGTGACCAGTGGTCAGTGGGAGTGGTCATTGGGGTGGTCAAGGGGTCATCAAGGGGTCATCAAGGGGTCAGTTGGGTGGTCAGTGGTCATTCAGGGTGGTCAAGGGGTCAATGGAAAGGTCAAGGGGTCAGTGGGAGTGGTCAGTGAGTGGTCAAGGGGTCACTCAGGGTGGTCACCGGTCACTGTCCACCCCCAGAAGTGACCAATGACCACCAGGGGGACACTCAAGCAGTGACCGCAGAGTGACCACAGCTGTGGTCATCCACAGAGTGACCGCACAGTGACCACAGCTGTGGTCATCCAATGAGTGACCACAGAGTGACCACTGCAGTGGTCATCCACAGAATAACCGCAGAGTGACCACAGCTGTGGTCAGCCACAGAGTGACCACAGAGTGACCACAGCTGTGGTCATCCAATGAGTGACCGCAGAGTGACCACAGCTGTGGTCATCCACAGAGTGACCGCAGAGTGACCACAGCTGTGGTCATCCACCCACCTGGATCTCGTCTCCGGCCGTGGTCACGTCCTGGGCTCCGGCCACTGCGGCCACGTCCAGCGCGGCCTCCAGGCCCAGCGTCCGGCCGGACACTCGGACCACGCCCACGGCCTGGAACTCGGGGTGGACATCAGGGGTCAGCGTGGCCCTGAGTGACCAAATGGACAGTGGTCAGTGTGGTCATTCAATGGTCACTCATTGGTCACCCAGCACTCACCCCCCCCCATAGTGACCAGTGGTCACTCAGCGGTCACTCGCACTGACCCGTGGCGTTGCAGCAGTGTCCGCAGCTCGGCCTGGCTCCGCCGGACGTTGTCGGTTCGGACGTCCAGCAGCACGAGTGACCCCCCCGGGCCCCGAGCGGTCAGCAGCAATGGCGCCGCCCCGGCCGGACGCTCCTGTGGCCGGAGAGAGGGGTCAGAGGTCACTCAATGGTCACTCAATGGTCAGTGGTCACTCAGAGCGGTCAGCAGCAGCGGCGCCGCCCCGGCTGGACGCTCCTGTGGCCGGAGAGAGGGGTCAGAGGTCACTCAATGGTCAGTCAATGGTCAGTGGTCACTCAGTGTCCACAAGAATGGTCATTGGTCAGTCAAGGGTCACTCAGTGGTCACTCAATGGTCACTGAATGGTCACTCAATGGTCACTCAGTGGTCAGCCATTGCTCAGTGGTCAACTCAGTGGCCACTCAGTAGTCATTGACCCCCCCATGGGGGCGTGGTTATGCAAATCAGCCCCATTACATCACCATTATGGCTCCACCCCACCCATCTTTGTGCATAAAGGGGGCGGGGCTATGCAAATTAACCCAATTGCATCATGCTTCTCACTCCCCAGCCCCTCCTCCAGCTCAATATTTACATAAGTGGGTGTGGCTATGCAAATTAACACCATTACATCACCCTGTGTGGTTTCACGACCCCACCTCCAGCCTGGTTTTGCATAAAGGGGCGTGGCCATGCAAATTAACAGCATTACATCATCCTTACTGTTCTCAGCTCCGCCCCAGGGACCTTTTATGGTGAAGGGGTGTGGTTATGCAAATGAGGCAATGACATCATCGTTTAATTCCCATTGGATTGGGGATAGTCAGTGGTCACTCAGGGATGGTCAGTGGTCACTCATTGGTCACTCAGGGGTCACTCAGTGGTCACTCAGGGGTCACTCAGTGGTCACTCAGGGATGGTCACTCAGGGGTCACTCACCCGCACTGACCGCAGCGCCCCCTCGATGGTGGCCTTGGGCACGTTCAGTGTCCGGCACTGCGCCACCACGGCCGCCAGCCCCGGGTTCAGCGCCGGATCCGCGCCGCCCTCTGTCGGGACATGTCGCGATAGACCATTGTCCCCATAGCCCCATATCACGATATTCCAGTGTCCCAATATCGCGATATCCCGGTGTCCCAACAGCCCCATATCGCGATATCCCGACAGCCCGATGTCCCCATACCCCAATATCCCAATATCATGATACCCCAGTGTCCCATCACCCCCTTCTCCCCTTCTATCGCGACATCCCAGTGTCCCATCAGCCCCTCCTCCTCCTCTATCGCGACACCCCGTGCTCCCCTCCCACCCCTTCCTCCCCCTGTCCCCCCCACCCCCCATATCGCGATATCCCCCCTCTATTACGACATCCCCATGCACCCCCACCCCCTCCCCCCCCCTCTATCGCGACACCCCCGCGTCCCCCTCACCCCCCCTCCCTATCGCGACACTCCGGCGCCACCTCTGGCCGCCGCCCGCAGCATCCGCGCCATTTTCTCCAGCAGGCGGCTCCGCTCCGCGTCCCGCGGCCCCTTCACGTTGCGCACCTTGGACCAGCGGTTGTGCCCGGCCATGGCCCGCACCGGCACCGGAACCGGAACCGGAGCCGGGACCGGAACCGCCCCGGGGCTCCCCGGGACCCGGCACGGGCCGAGGCAGCCCCGCAGAGGGGCCCGGAGCGGCGGGAACAGCCCCGGGACCCGCAGAACGGGAGCCGCCATTTTGTGGCGGCACTTCCGCCTTCTTCCTCTCCCCTCACGGGTTCTGCTTCCGGCGCGGCGCAGGGAAATGTGGGTAAAGGCATGATTTGCATAACCACGCCCCGCTAGAAACGCCGTATTCGCGTTAACGGCGCCCCTTTGCAAAACCGGGCACCCTTTAGAAACGCATTAATTAGTGTATAATGAGCTGATTTGCATGGCCACGCCCCTCCCGGCCTCCCCGAGCACTGGCACGGACCGGGACAGCCCCGCAGAGGGGCCCGGAGCGGCGGGAGCAGCCCCGGGACCCGCAGAAGGGGAGCCGCCATTTTGTGGCGGCACTTCCGCCTTCTTCCTGCCCTCACGGCTGTTCTACTTCCGGTGCGGCGCGTCGCGGGGCGTGTGGGTAAAGCAGCGATTTGCATAGCCGCGCCCCCACGTAGGAACGGTGTATTGGTTGCAATAGGGCTGATTTGAATAGCCACGCCTATGTTTAAAAGCGATGTATTGGTAAAAATGGAGAGTATTTGCATAACCACGCCTCCCTTTAGAAACTATATATTGGTGTTAAAAGATTGTTTAGATAGCCACGCCTCCCTTTAGAAACTGTAATTAGCGATGAAAAAGCGGATTTGCATAGCCACGCCTTCCTTCAGAAATTATTTATTTGTGTTAATGTTAAATGGAGCTGATTTGCATAGACACGCCTCCCCTTAGAATCAATATTAGTGTGAATGGAGAATTTTTGCATAGCCACGCCCATCTTTAAGTGTTACATTGGTGTTAATGGTGCTTATTTGCATAGCCACACCTGCATTTAAAAAGGATATATTAGTATTAAAAGAGATTATTTGCATAGCCACGCCTCCTTTGGAATCAATATATAGGCGTTAAAGGAGATTATTTGCATGGCCACGCCCCTCCCTAAAACGAGATAGTGGTGCTAAAGATGCTGATTTGAATAACCACGCCCCCAATAAAAATATTTGTGCTAATGGTGCTCATTTGCATAGCCACGCCCTCCCGTATAAATTTTCCCAGGATTTTTTGGGGGAATTTTGGGGGGAATTTTTGGGGGAATTTGGGATTTTTTTGGGGGAATTTTGGTGGAAATTTCGGGGATTTTTGGGGGGGTTGGGGGAATTTTGGGAGGACCCAAGGAGAATTTTGGGGATTTTTGTAAATTTTATTCATATTTTTGGGGTATTTTTATACAATTTTAGAGAATTTTCAGGATTTCGGGAGTTTTTTCAGTATTTTGAAAGGTGAGGGAGTTTTTGGGATATTTCAGGGATTTTTGGGGGAATTTTTGGGGCTATTTTAGGCAATTTTGGGTCCCTCCCCTCCCCATCAATTCATTCACACCCACCATTGCTGACTCAGCGTTTATTGACCCCACCCAGGGGGCGTGGCCAACACCGACCACGCCCACAAACACATCCCCATTTGCATTAATCCCGCCCACCTCCCAAACAAACCCCGCCCACCCTATACTGGGGGCGGGGCCTACATGGTGCTGGAGGGGGCGGGGCTGTGACGTCGTTGGTGCCGCCTTAGCCCCGCCCCCGAGGCGAAGCCCCGCCCACATACAGGACAAGAAAAGGGGCGGGGCCCCGACGCCATCTTGGATCCAGTGGCCGTGTTGGATTTGGCAGCCATGTTGGTGTCGGCCATTTTGTTTTCCAACATGGCGGCCATGTTTGTGGCGGCCAGAATTGCATCGGCCATTTTGTTCTCCCCAGTGGCGGCCATATTGGTGTCGGCCATATTGTTTCCTCCAATGGCAACCACATTTCCCCCAATGGCGGCCATATTGGTGTCAGCCATATTGCTCCCCCCAACTGCAGCCATATTGTTACCGGCACCCATATTGGTGCTGGCAGCCATATTGCTCCCCTCAATGGCCGCCATATTGGTGTCGGCCATATTGTTTTCCCTAATGGCAGCCATATTGTTTCCCCCAATGGCAGCCATACTGTTGCTGGCAGCCATATTGTTGCTGGCAGCCATATTGTTTCCCCCCACAGCCGTCATATTGGTGCCAGCCATATTTTTTTGCCCAACGGCAGCCATATTAGTGCTGGCGGCCATATTGCTCCCCCCAACAGTGGCCATATTGGGACCGGCCATATTGTTTTTCTCAATGGCAGCCGTATTTGTGCCGGCAGCCATATTGCTCCCCCCAACACCTGCCATGTTACCATCAGCCATATTGCTCCCCCCAATGGCAGCCATATTGGTGCCAGCCATATTGTTTCCCCCAATGGCAGCCATATTTGTTCTGGCAGCCATATTGTTGCTGGTGGCCATATTGCTCCCACCAACCGTGGCCATATTTGTGCCGGCGGCCATATTTGTGCCGGCAGCCATATTGCTCCCCGCACCACCCGCCATATTGGTGTCAGCCATATTGTTTCCCCCAACGGTGGCCATATTGCTCCCTGCACCACCCGCCATATTGCTGTCAGCCATATTGTTTCCCCCAATGGCAGCCATATTTGCACCGGCGGCCATATTGCTCCCCGCACCACCCGCCATATTGTTGTCAGCCATATTGTTTCCCCCAATGCCAGCCATATTGCTCCCCGCTCCACCCGCCATATTGGTGTCAGCCATATTGTTTCCCCCAACGGCAGCCATATTTGCGCCGGCAGCCATATTGCTCCCCGCACCACCCGCCATACTGGCGTCAGCCATATTGTTTCCCCCAACGGCAGCCATATTTGCGCCAGCGGCCATATTGCTCCCCGCTCCACCCGCCATATTGCTGCCAGCCATATTGTTTCCCCCAACGGCAGCCATATTGCTCCCCGTACCACCCGCCATACTGGCGTCAGCCATATTGTTTCCCCCAACGGCGGCCATATTTGCGCCGGCGGCCATATTGCTCCCCGCTCCACCCGCCATATTGTTGTCAGCCATATTGTTTCCCCCAACAGTGGCCATATTGCTCCCCGCACCACCCGCCATATTGGTGTCAGCCATATTGTTTCTCCCAACGGCGGCCATATTGCTCCCCGCACCACCCGCCATATTGGTGTCAGCCATATTGTTTCTCCCAACGGTGGCCATATTGCTCCCCGCTCCACCCGCCATATTGGTGCAAGCCATATTGTTTCCCCCAATGGTGGCCATATTTGTGCTGGCAGCCATATTGTCTCCCCCAATGCCGGCCATATTTGCGCTGCCGGCCATACTGCTCCCCGCACCACCCGCCATACTGGCGTCAGCCATATTGCCCCCCTCGGCCCCGCCCCCCTCCTCCCTGCCGTGCGTCCTCTCGTGCTTCCGGAGCCCCGAGACGCCGCCGAATCCCTTCCCGCAGCGCCCGCAGGCGAACGGCCGCTCCCCGGAGTGCGTGCGCCGGTGCTTGCCCAGCGCCGCCCTCTCGCCGAACCCTTTCCCGCAGTCGCCGCAGCGCCAGGGCCGCTCGGCCGAGTGCGTCAGGCGGTGCCGCTTGAGGTCCCAGGAGGCCACGAAGGCCTTGCCGCAGTCGCCGCAGCGCCAGGGCCGCTCGCCGGTGTGCGTGCGCCGGTGCACGGCCAGGTCGGCCGGCTGCCGGAAGGCCTTGCCGCAGTCGCCGCAGCCGTACGGCTTCACGCCCTGGTGCGCGCGCTGGTGCCGCCGGAAGCTCGAGGGGTCGCCGAAGGTGCGGCCGCACTGCGGGCACAGGTACGGCCGCTCACCTGCGGGGGGGGTGGGAGGGGGAAAGGGGAAGAGTGTGCCAAGAAAATTCGTAAAAATATACGTTGGAATTCTAAAAACAATGGCCGAAAAGTTCCTGAAATGATCCCTAAAAATGTCCCTAAAAATAACCCCAAAAATTCCTAAAAATACTCCAGAAAATATCCCCAAACAGTTCCAAAAAAATATTTCAGAAAATATCCCAAAAAGTTCCTAAAAATACTCCAGAAAATATCCCCAAAAATTCCCAAAAATACTCCAGAAAATATTCCCAAACAAATAGTTCCAAAAAAATACTCCCAAAAATATCCCCAAAAATTCCCAAAAATACTCCAGAAAATATCCCAAAAAGTTCCTAAAAATACTCCAAAAAATATCTGCAAAATTTCCTAAAAATATTCCTAAAAATATTCCAAAGAGTACCCCAAAAATTCCCAAAAATACTCCAGAAAATATCCCCAAACAGTTCCAAAAAAATATTTCAAAAAATATCCCAAAAAGTTCCTAAAAATACTCCAAAAAATATCCGCAAAAATTCCTATAGATATTCCTAAAAATATTCCAAAGAATATCCCAAAAAGTTCCTAAAAATATTGTAAAAAAAATCCCAAAAAGTCCTTAAAAATATTAAAAAAAAAAAAGCCAAAAAAGTTCCTAAAAATATTCCAAAAAATATCCCCAAAAATTTCTAAAAAAATTCTAAAAAATATCCCTAAAAAGTTGCTAAAAGTATTCCAAAAAAATCCCTAAGAGGTCGCTAAAAATATTCCAAAAAATATCCCTAAAAGTTCCAAAAAACATTCCCAAAATATTCCCCAAAATTCCCAGAACTCACCTGTGCGACCACCCCTAAAAATATCCAAAAGAACCTCAAAAAAAAAATCAGCAAAAAATCATAAAAAATGCCAAAAAAAATCATTAAAAAATCACAAAAAATTCTCAAAAAAAATCCCCAAAAATTCCCCAAAATTGCCAACTCACCTGTATGACCTCACCCGTGTGACCACCCCTAAAAATATCCAAAAGTACCTCAAAAAAAATCAGCAAAAAATCATAAAAAATTCACAAAAAATCACAAAAAATCATTAAAAAATCATTAAAAATTCTCAAAAAATCCCCAAAAAATTCTCAAAAAATCCCCAAAAATTCCCAAAAATTCCCCGAAGTTCACCTGTGGGTGCCTCACCTGTGTAGACCCTCTGGTGGCTCTGGTAGGACGAGAGCTGGGTGAAGGCCCCGAAATACCTCAAATATACTCAAAAAATCCCAAAAAAATCCAAACAAAATTCCCAGAACTCACCTGTGCGACCACCCCTAAAAATATCCAAAAGTACCTCAAAACATCAGCAAAAAATCATAAAAAAATCACAAAAAATCATTTAAAAATCACAAAAAATCCCCAAAAATTCCCAAAAATTCCCCGAAGTTCACCTGTGGGTGCCTCACCTGTGTGGACCCTCTGGTGGCTCTGGTAGGACGAGAGCTGGGTGAAGGCCTTGCCGCAGGTGCGGCACGGGAAGGGCTTGGCGGCGGCGTGGATGCGCTGGTGGCACGAGAGCGACGAGGAGCGGCCGAAGCTCTTCCCGCACTCGGCGCACAGGTACGGGCGCTCACCTGCGGGACACGGGCACAGGTGTGGCACAGGTGTGTCCCAGGTGTGTCACAGGTGTGCCCCAGGTGTGTCTCCATACACCCAGGTGTGCCCCAGGTGTGTCTCCATACACCCAGCTGTGCCCCAGGTGTGTCACAGGTGTGCCCCAGGTGTGGCACAGGTGTGCCCCAGGTGTGTTTCCATACACACAGGTGTGTCCCAGGTGTGTCCTCACCCCCCCAGGTGTGTCCCAGGTGTGTTTCCATACACACAGGTGTGCCCCAGGTGTGTCTCCATACACACAGGTGTGTCCCAGGTGTGTCCTCATCCCCCCAGGTGTGTCCCAGGTGTGTTTCCATACACACAGGTGTGCCCCAGGTGTGTCTCCATACACACAGGTGTGTCCCAGGTGTGTCCTCATCCCCCCAGGTGTGCCCCAGGTGTGTCTCCATACACCCAGGTGTGTCACGGGTGTGTCACAGGTGTGTTTCCATACACCCAGGTGTGTCACAGGTGTGCCCCAGGTGTGTTTCCATACACCCAGGTGTGTCACGGGTGTGCCCCAGGTGTGTCTCCATACACACAGGTGTGTTCCAGGTGTGTCCCCATAACCTAAGGTGTGTCCCAGGTGTGTCCCCACATCCTCAGGTGTGTCCCCTCCTGCTCAGGTGTGTCCCAGGTGTGTCCTCATCACCCCCAGGTGTGCCCCAGGTGTGTCTCCATACAGCCAGGTGTGTCCCAGGTGTGTCCTCTTTCCCCCCAGGTGTGTCCCCATAACCTAAGGTGTGTCCCAGGTGTGTCCCCACATCCTCAGGTGTGTCCCAGGTGTGTCTCCATATCCTCAGGTGTGTCCCCTCCTGCTCAGCTGTACCCCAGGTGTACCCATCTGTACCCAGGTGTATCACACTCACCCGTGTGAGCCCTCAGGTGGTTGCGCAGGTCCTTGCGCTCGGCGTAGGCCTTGGGGCAGGTGCCGCAGGTGTGCCCAGGTGTGTGTAACCTATCCCAGGTGTGTGTAACCTATCCCAGGTGTGTGTAACCTATCCCAGCTGTACCCAGGTGTATCCCAGGTGTACCCAGGTGTACCCAGGTGTATCACACTCACCTGTATGTGCCCTCAGGTGGTTGCGCAGGTCCTTGCGCTCGGCGTAGGCCTTGGGGCAGGTTGCACAGGTGTGCCCAGGTGTGTGTAACCTATCCCAGGTGTATCCCAGGTGTGTGTAACCTATCCCAGCTGTACCCCAGGTGTGCCCAGGTGTATCCCAGGTGTATCTAACCTATCCCAGGTGTATCCCAGGTGTGTGTAACCTATCCCAGCTGTACCCCAGGTGTGCCCAGGTGTATCCCAGGTGTATCTAACCTATCCCAGGTGTATCTAACCTATCCCAGGTATCACACTCACCTGTGTGCGCCCTCAGGTGGTTGCGCAGGTCCTTGCGCTCGGCGTAGGCCTTGGGGCAGGAGCCGCAGGTGTGCCCAGGTGTGTGTAACCTATCCCAGGTGTGTGTAACCTATCCCAGGTGTGTGTAACCTATCCCAGGTGTGTGTAACCTATCTCAGGTGTATCCCAGGTGTATCCCAGGTGTGTGTAACCTATCTCAGGTGTATCTAACCTATCTCAGGTGTATCCCAGGTGTATCCCAGGTGTGTGTAACCTATCCCAGGTGTGTGTAACCTATCCCAGGTGTACCCCAGGTGTGTTTTTACCCCCCTAGGTGTATCTCAGGTGTATCCCAGGTGTATCACACTCACCTGTGTGCGCCCTCAGGTGGTTGCGCAGGTCCTTGCGCTCGGCGTAGGCCTTGGGGCAGGAGCCGCAGGTGTGCCCAGGTGTGTGTAACCTATCCCAGGTGTATCCCAGGTGTGTGTAACCTATCCCAGGTGTATCTAACCTGTCTCAGGTGTATCACACTCACCTGTGTGCGCCCTCAGGTGGTTGCGCAGGTCCTTGCACTCGGCGTAGGCCTTGGGGCAGGTTGCACAGGTGTGCCCAGGTGTATCCCAGGTGTACCCAGGTGTACCCCAGGTGTATCTAACCTATCCCAGGTGTATCACACTCACCCGTATGCGCCCTCAGGTGGTTGCGCAGGTCCTTGCGCTCGGCGTAGGCCTTGGGGCAGGAGCTGCAGGTGTGCCCAGGTGTGTGTAACCTATCCCAGGTGTATCTAACCTATCCCAGCTGTACCCCAGGTGTGCCCAGGTGTATCCCAGGTGTATCCCAGGTGTGTGTAACCTATCCTAGCTGTATCTAACCTGTCTCAGGTGTCCCACACTCACCTGTATGCGCCCTCAGGTGGTTGCGCAGGTCCTTGCGCTCGGCGTAGGCCTTGGGGCAGGAGCTGCAGGTGTGCCCAGGTGTACCCAGGTGTATCCCAGGTGTACCCCAGGTGTATCTAACCTGTCTCAGGTGTATCCCAGCTGTACCCCAGGTGTGCCCAGCTGTACCCCAGGTATCACACTCACCTGTGTGCGCCCTCAGGTGGTTGCGCAGGTCCTTGCGCTCGGTGTAGGCCTTGGGGCAGGATCCACAGGTGTGCCCAGGTGTGTGTAACCTATCCCAGGTGTGTGTAACCTATCCCAGGTGTGCCCAGGTGTGTGTAACCTATCCCAGGTGTATCCCAGGTGTGTGTAACCTATCCCAGGTGTGTGTAACCTATCCCAGGTGTATCCCAGGTGTATCTAACCTGTCTCAGCTGTATCCCAGCTGTATCCCAGGTGTACCCCAGGTGTATCCCAGGTATCACACTCACCTGTGTGGGCCCTCAGGTGGTTGCGCAGGTCCTTGCGCTCGGCGTAGGCCTTGGGGCAGGTGCCGCAGGTGTGCCCAGGTGTGTGTAACCTATCCCAGGTGTATCTAACCTGTCTCAGGTGTATCCCAGGTGTGCCCAGGTGTATCCCAGGTGTATCCCAGGTGTGTGTAACCTATCCCAGGTGTACCCCAGGTATCACACTCACCTGTATGAGCCCTCAGGTGGTTGCGCAGGTCCTTGCGCTCGGCGTAGGCCTTGGGGCAGGAGCCGCAGGTGTGCCCAGGTGTGCCCAGGTGTATCTCAGGTGTATCTAACCTGTCTCAGGTGTATCTCAGGTGTACCCAGCTGTACCCAGCTGTACCCCAGGTATCACACTCACCTGTGTGAGCCCTCAGGTGGTTGCGCAGGTCCTTGCGCTCGGCGTAGGCCTTGGGGCAGGTTGCACAGGTGTGCGGCCGCAGCCCCGCGTGGGCGCGCAGGTGCTTGCGGAACACGGCGGGGTCGGCGAAGGCCTTGGGGCACTGCGGGCAGGCCAGCGGCCGCTCCCCGGTGTGCGAGCGCAGGTGCACGGCCAGCCGGGCGGGGGAGGGGAACGCGCGCGGGCAGCTGGGGCACGCCAAGGGCGGGGCCGCGCGGGGGGCGGGGCCGGGGGCCGCCGTGACGTCACCGGGCGCGTCCCGGGTGGGGTCGGAGGGGGCGGTGACGTCGCCGGGCGCGTCCAAGCTGGCTCCAGGTCTGGTCAAGGGGGCGGTGACGTCACCAAGTGAGCTGTGGGCGGGGTTGGAGGCGGCGGTGACGTCACCAGGTGAGCTGTGGGCGGGGTTTGAGGCAGCAGTGACGTCACCAGGTGAGCTGTGGGCGGGGTTTGAGGCGGCGGTGACGTCACCGGGCGAGTCCAAGCTGGCTCCAGGTCTGGTCGAGGGGGCGCTGACGTCACCAGGTGAGTTGTGGGCGGGGTTGGAGGCGGCGGTGACGTCACCGGGTGAGCTGTGGGCGGGGTTTGAGGCGGCGGTGACGTCACCGGGCGAGTCCAAGCTGGGTCCAGGTCTGGTCGAGGGGGCGCTGACGTCACCAGGTGAGTTGTGGGCGGGGTTTGAGGCAGCGGTGACGTCAGCAGGTGAGCTGTGGGCGGGGTTGGAGGCGGCGGTGATGTCACCAGGTGAGTTGTGGGCGGGGTTTGAGGCGGCGGTGACGTCACCAGGTGAGTTGCGGGCGGGGTTTGAGGCAGCGGTGATGTCACCAGGTGAGTTGTGGGCGGGGTTTGAGGCGGCGGTGACGTCATCAGCAGGTGCGCTCCAGGCGGAGCCGGCACCTCCAGGTGCATCATGGGAAGGGTTGGAGGGGGAAGTGACGTCATCAGGAGGGGCAGGGGCGTGTCCAGGTGCGCTCAAGGTGGCGATGACGTCATCAGGGGCATCGTGGGCGCAGTCTGAGGAGGCGGTGACGTCACCAGGCGAAGCGATGACGTCACAGGGTGTGGCTGGGCCAGACATGGCGGCGACTCCAGGTGAGGTCGAGAAGGGGGTGGAGTCTGCAGGAGTGGGCGGAGCCTCCAGGTGATCTTAGAGTGAAGTGGGAGGAGCCTCCACGTATGTTAAATATGTGGGCGGAGCTTCCAGGAGTGGGCGGAGCTTCCAGGAGTAGGCAGAGACTCAAAGTGACCTCCGGAGTGGGCGGAGCCTCGAGGCGAGTTCAATAAGTGGGCGGAGCCTCCAGGTGATGTCAGGAAGGGGGCGGAGCCTCGCAGTGCATGATGGGAACTGCGGGGGGACAGGAACCGGTGAGGGGGGAGGGGCAAAAACTTCCCAATTTTGGGAGGGAAATTTGGGAATTTTTAGGGCAATTTTTGGGGAATTTTTCGGGAGTTCTTGGGGGGATCTTTTTTTAATTTTTTTTTTTTTTTTAATTTTTGGGGGAATTTTTTGAGGGGTTTGGGGTTTTTTTTTTGAGGGGTGGGGGAGGGAACAGGGTCCCAAATTTTGGGGGAATTTTGGGAATTCTGGAGGGGTTTTTTTTAGCTGTGGGAGAGGGGCGGGAAATTCCCGATTTTGGGAATTTCTTGGGGATTTTTTGGGGAGGAATTTTTAGGAATTTTGGGGGAATTTTTTGGGGGCGTTTGGGGTTTTTTTGAGGGGGTGGGGGAGGGGCCAGGATCCCAAACTTTGCTGGAAATTTTGGGGAATTTTGGGAGTTCTTGAGGGGTTTTTTAGGGGTGGGAAATTCCCTTTTGTCCCGAATTTTTGGAAGAATTTTTGTGGGTTTTTTTAAATTTATTTTTTTCTTGGGTTATTTACGGCATTTTTTGGGGGGCGTGGGGGAGGGGCCGCGATCCCAAATTTTGGGGGAATTTTTAGGGTGGGGGATGGGCGGGAAATTCCCTTTTTTTCCCCCGAATTTTTTTGTTAATATTTCGTGGTATTTTTTTGCTTTATTTTTTGGTTTTTCGGGGTTTTTTTTTTGGGGGGCGGTGGGGGAGGGGCCGGGGAATCCCAAATTTTTTTTTGGGGTTAAAATTTTCTCAATTCCGGGTTGGGGAGGGGTTGAAATTTCCCATTTTTTTCCCCATTTTTTCGCCGTTTTTTCCCCGTTTTTTTCTCTTTCATTTTTTTCCCGTTTTTTCCCCAATTTTCAGGGGGCGTTGGGGGCGGGGCCCAGGGGTGGGGGAGGGGCTCGGGGTCCCCCCCGGGTTCATTTTTGGGGGGTCCAGGGTGGGGGAGGGGTCCCCGATCCTCACCTGGGAGCGGCGGCGGCGCTAGGACCGGGCTGGGGGCGGGGCTTCCGGAGAGGGGGGGACTTCCGGGGAGGGACCGGCGCTGATTGGCTGAGCCGGAACCCTAGGGAGCGGCTGATTGGCTGCATTAACGCAGAGCTAAAGGCGGGGCTTCCGGGAAGAGCTCGGTTTGGATTGGCCGAGCCAGGACCAGGGGGAAGCCCTGATTGGCTGCAGAGGGAGAAGATGGGAAAAGGGGGCGTGGCCAAGGCGCTTCCGGGTTCGGAGCGCCACAAAAGGGGGTGGGGGGGGGGGAGGGGATTTGGGGGAATTTTTGGATTTTTTGGGGCTTTTTGTTTTGTGTTTTGATTTTCGGGGAAGCTTTGCAGTCTTTTGCGGGGAGTTTGAGATTTTTTTGGGTTTTTATTCTCGTTTCGGAACGTTTGGGGGTTTTTTTGGGGAGATTCGGGGGGTTTTGGGGTTTTTGGTATGTTTGGGGGATTTGTATTTTTTGGGTTTTTTTGGGGGGGAAATTTTGGAATCTTTGGGGGATTTTGGGGCGGCTTTGGGCTTTTTTTTGATCGTTGGGGCATTCTGGGGTTTTTTAAAGCGAGATTTTGGGGTTTTCTGGGGGGATTTGACTTTTTTGGGCAGAGTTTGGATGTTCTTTGGGAAATTTGGGGGTTTTTGGGGGGGAATTTCAGTTTTCGGCGCATTCTGCATTTTTTTGGGTGAATTTTTCGTTTTTTGGGAGGATTTTTAATTTTTTGAGGAAGTTTGGGGTTTTCAGGTGGATTTTAGATTTTTTCGGCCCCTCCCAAGGATTAAATTTGGGCCAGATTGGGCTTTTTTCGGTGTCTGGGGTAGGAGAACCCCAAAATTCCATTTTTGGCCAAATCCACCCCAAATTTTTTTAGGGGATCCGCCCCAAAAATAAAACCCAAACCCGAGTCGGGGTTTCTGCAGATCCACCACCATTTATTGCCCAAAAACCCAAAAAAAAAAGAACCCAAAAAAACCCAAAAAAATCCCCCAAAAAATCCCCTCAAAAACAAACAAACAAAAAAAACCCCAAAAAAACCCCAAAACCCCCAAAAAAATCCCAAATCCCCGCAAAACCCCCAAAAAATGACCCCGAAAAACCCCAAAACCCCCAAATCCCCCCAAAAAACCCCAAATTTATTTTTTAGGGGTTCTCCCCCCCAATTTCGGGGTCTCGGGGGGGTTCGGGCTCAGCCCAAGCCTCGGGGTCGCCCCAATTTTCGGGGGGGATCCCCAAATTTTCGGGGTTTTCTGAGGGTCTGGGGGTCCCCAAAATTTCGGGGTTTGGTGACGTCACGGGGTTCCCCAAATCCCCGGGGATCCCCGGATTTTCGGGCTCTGGTGACGTCACGGGGTTCCCCAAATCCCCGGGGATCCCCGGATGTTCGGGCTCTGGTGACGTCACGGGGTTCCCCCAATTTCCGGCGCTTCCCGACCCGTTCAGGCGCCCCCAGCCCCCCCCAAATTCGGGATTTTCGCCCATTTCGGGGTCTCCCCAATTTTCGGGGTCCCCCCAATTTTCGGGGTCCCCCCCCCCAATTTCGGGGTCCCCCTCGCGCTCCTCCCGCTCCTCGTCCCGGGGGTCCGGGGGGGCTCTGCGAACAGGACCCCCCCCCTGGCGACCCCCGCGATCCAGCGCTCCTGGGGCGGCACCCACGTGAACGCGGGCGGGCCCCGCCCCTTCCGGGGGGCGGCCACGCCCACCAGGAACCACAGGCCCCGCTCCTCGCAGGCCAGGGGGGACCCCAAAAATTCCTCCTGTAACGGGGGGGGGGGGGGGCAAAAAAAATCCGGTTATTTTGGGTCATGAAATGGGAAAAAAAATCAACCGAGACGCACCAAAAACTGCTCTGAAATACCCCAAAAATTGCCTAAAAATAGCCCCAAAAATGGTCCCAAAATACCCCAAGATAGCCCCAAAAATGGTCCCAAAATAGCCCCAAAATAGGTCCCAAAATACCCCAAATTAGCCCCAAAAATGGTCCCAATAATGGCCCCAAAACTGCTCTGAAATACACCAAAAATTGCCTTAAAAATGGCCCCAAAATAGGTCCAAAAATACCCCAAAATAGCCCAAATAATGGCCCCAAAACTGCTCTGAAACACCCCAAAAATTGCCCTAAAAATGGCCCCAAAATACCCCAAAATCACCCCCCAAAACTGCCTCAAACATGGTCCCAAAATACCCCAAATTAGCCCCAAAAATGGTCCCAATAATGGCCCCAAAACTGCTCTGAAACACCCCAAAAATTGCCCCAAAAATGGCCCCAAAATAGCCCCCAAAATGGTCCCAAAATACCCCAAAATAGCCCAAAAATGGCCCCAAAACTGCTCTGAAATACCCCAAAAATTGCCCTAAAAATGGCCCCAAAATAGCCCCAAAAATGGTCCCAAAATACCCCAAAATCAACCCCCAAAACTGCCCAAAAATGGTCCCAAAATACCCCAAAATGGCCCCAAAAATTGCCCTAAAAATGGCCCCAAAATACCCCAAAATGGTCCCAAAATACCCCATAATCAACCCCAAACTTGCCCCAAAATGGCCCCCAAAAAGATCCCCAAAATCACCCCAATAACGGCCCCAAAACCACCCTGAAATACCCCAAAAATTGCCACAAAATCAGCCCCCAAACCCGCCCTGAAATATCACAAAAACCACTCCAAAATCCACCCCAAAAACAGCCAAAAATGCCCTAAAATTGCCCCAAAAATGGGCCTAAAATACCCCCAAAACCCACCCTGTAATATCCCCAAAATCAACCCAAAAATCCCCCAAAAAACACCCCAAAATAGCCCTGAAATACCCCAAAAACCGCCCCAAAATAAACCCAAATATAACCCAAAAATGCCCCCAAAATTCCCCCCAAAATCCCCCAATTTTTCCCTCCAAAATTTCCCCCCAAAATCCCTCAATTTTCCCACAGAATTCCCCCAAATTTCCCTCAGTTTTTCCCCGAATTTCCCCCCAAAATCCTCCATTTCCCCCCCCCCAATTTTACCCCAAATTTTCCCAAAATTCCCCCAAAATTTTTTCCCAAAATCCTCCCAAACAAATCCCCAAAACTTCCCCAAAAATTCCCCAAGAATCTCCAAAACCTCCCTCCAAAATCCCCCAAATTCTCCCAAAAATCCCCATATTTCTCCCAATTTTACCCCAAATTTTCCCAAATTTCCCCCAAAATTTTTTCCCAAAATCCTCCCAAACAAATCCCCAAAACTTCCCCAAGAATCTCCAAAACCTCCCTCCAAAACCCCCCAAACTCTCCAAAAATCCCCATATTTCTCCCAATTTTCCCCCCAAATATTCCCAGAAATCCCCAATTTTCCCAAACTCCCCGGTTTTTGCCCCAAAGCCGCACCTGCTCCGCGCGGGTGCCGTTGGTGCAGAACAGTTCGGGGTTTTGGGGGCAGCGCTCGGGAACCACCTGGGCCGGGCGGAGCCGGGCGGGGTCCCGGGGGTCTGCGGGTGCCAAATTGTGAGCCGCGGGTGCCAAATAGTGAGCCAGGTGTGCCCAAAAGTGAGCCACGGTGCCAAATAGTGAGCCAGGTGTGCCCCAGGTGTGCCCAGGTACCCCCCAGGTGTGCCAAATAGTGAGCCACGGTGCCAAATAGTGAGCCAGATGTGCCACAGGTGTGCCCAGGTGTGCCCCAGTTGTGCCAAATTGTGAGCCGCGGGCCAAATAGTGAGCCAGGTGTGCCCACGTACCCCCCAGGTGTGCCAAATAGTGAGCCAATGGTGCTAAATAGTGAGCCAGGTGTGCCCAGGTGTGTCCAGGTACGCCCCAGGTGTGCCAAATAGTGAGCCAAGGGGGCCAAATAGTGAGCCAGGTGTGCCCAGGCACCCCCCCAGGTGTGCCAAATAGTGAGCCACGGTGCCAAATAGTGAGCCAGGTGTGCCCAGGTACGCCCCAGGTGTGCCAAATAGTGAGCCAAGTGTGCCCCAGGTACCCCCCAGGTGTGCCAAATAGTGAGCCAGGTGTGCCCCAGGTGTGCCCAGGTACCCCCAGGTGTGCCAAATAGTGAGCCGCGGGGCCAAATAGTGAGCCACGGGTGCCCAGGTACCCCCCAGGTGTGCCAAATAGTGAGCCAAGGGGCCCAGAGTGTGCCCAGGTGTGCCAAATAGTGAGCCACGGGGCCAAATAGTGAGCCACGGGTGCCCAGGTACCCCCCAGGTCTGCCAAATAGTGAGCCAGGTGTGCCCCCGGTGTGCCAAATAGTGAGCCACGGTGCCAAATAGTGAGCTAGGTGTGCCCAGGTACCCCCCTCAGGTGTGCCAAATAGTGAGCCAGGTGTGCCCCAGGTGTGCCAAATAGTGAGCCAAGGGTGCCAAATAGTGAGCCACAGGTGCCCAGGTACTCCCCCAGGTGTGCCAAATAGTGAGCCAAGGGGCCAAATAGTGAGCCAAGTGTGCCCCAGGTATGCCCCAGGTGTGCCAAATAGTGAGCCAATGGTGCCAAAGAGTGAACCAGGTGTGCCCCAGGTGTGCCAAATAGTGAGCCAATGGTGCCAAAGAGTGAACCAGGTGTGCCCCAGGTGTGCCAAATAGTGAGCCACGGCGCCAAATAGTGAGCCAGGTGTGCCCAGGTGTGCCCAAAAGTGAGCCACGGGGCCAAATAGTGAGCCACGGGTGGCCAGGTACCCCCCAGGTGTGCCAAATAGTGAGCCAAAGGGGCCAAATAGTGAGCCAGGTGTGCCCAGGTACCCCCCCCAGGGGTGCCAAATTGTGAGCCACGGGTGCCAAATAGTGAGCCAGGTGTGCCCAGGTACCCCCCCAGGTGTGCCAAATTGTGAGCCAGGTGTGCCCAGGTACCCCCCAGGTGTGCCAAATTGTGAGCCAGGTGTGCCCAGGTGTGCCCCAGGTGTGCCAAATAGTGAGCCAATGGAGCCAAATAGTGAACCAATGGTGCCAAATAGTGAGCCAAGTGTGCTCAGGGTGTGCCCAGGTACCCCACAGGTGTGCGAAATAGTGAGCCGCGGTGCCAAATAGTGAGCCAGAGGTGCCCAGGTACCCCCCCAGGTGTGTCAAAAGTGAGCCAATGGAGCCAAATAGTGAGCCAGGTGTGCCCAGGTGTGCCCAGGTACGCCCCAGGTGTGCCAAATAGTGAGCCAAGGGGGCCAAATAGTGAGCCAGGTGTGCCCAGGTGTGCCCAAAAGTGAGCCACAGTGCCAAATAGTGAGCCACAGGTGCCCAGGTACCCCCCAGGTGTGCCAAATAGTGAGCCACGGTGCCAAATAGTGAGCCAAAGTGCCAAATAGTGAGCTAGGTGTTCCCAGGTATTCCCCCAGGTGTGCCAAATAGTGAGCCAGGTGTGCCCAGGTACCCCCCCCCCAGGGGTGCCAAATAGTGAGCCACGGGTGCCCAGGTGTGCCCAAAAGTGAGCCACGGTGCCAAATAGTGAGCCAGGTGTGCCCAGGTATTCCCCAGGTGTGCCAAATAGTGAGCCAGGTGTGCCCAGGGGTGCCCAGAAGTGAGCCAGGGTGCCAAATAGTGAGCCAGGTGTGCCCAGGTGTGCCAGAAAGTGATCCAGGTGCGCCCAGGGGTGCCCAGAAGTGAGCCAGGGTGCCAAATAGTGAGCCAGGTGTGCCCCAGGTGTGCCCAGGGGTGCCAAAAAGTGATTCAGGGGTGTCAAATAGTGAGCCAGGTGTGCCCAGGTACTCCCAGGTGTGCCCCAAAGTGAGCCAGGTAGGCACAGGTGTATCCCAGGTGTGCCCAGGGGTGCCCAAAAGTGATTCAGGTGTGCCCCAGGTGTGCCCAAAAGTGAGCCAGGAGTGCCAAATAGTGATCCAGAGGTGCCCAAGGGTGCCCAGGTGTGCCAGAAAGTGATCCAGGTGTGCCCAGGTGTGCCCAGGTGTATCCCAGGTGTGCCCAGGTGTGCCAGAAAGTGATCCAGGTGCGCCCAGGTGTGCCCAGGTGTGCCCAGGTGTGCCCCAAAGTGATCCAGGTGCGCCCAGGTGTGCCCATGCCCATTGCGGGCGTGTCCCACGCCAGCCCCGCCCCCTCACCTGGCAGCAGCGCCCAGCAGGTGCCCCGGTAGGCGGTGGGCGTGGCCAGCGGCAGGGTGGGCGTGGCCAGGTGCTCCCGGTAGGGGGCGCAGAGCGGCCGCAGGTGCGGCCCCCAGGTGGGCGGGGGGCGGAGCTCCAGCAGCGCCAGGTCCGGCCCCGCCCCCTCAGGCCCCGCCCCCGCGAACGCCCCGTGCAGGTGGAGGCGGGACCCGCGGGGGGCGGGGCTTGGCGGGGAGGGGGCGGGGCCTAAAAGGGCAGGGCCATAATGGGAGTGGTTGGAATGGGAAAGGGAGGGGCCAGAGGGGGAAGGGGCGGGGCCTCCAAGCTCCGCCCCCCACAGCTCCGCCTCCCAGGCCTCGGGGTCCTGAGCCCTGCGGGGAAATTTGGGTTAATTACCATTAATTACCAATAATTGATTTAAACTAATACTAATTAATGAAAGGTTCTCACCTGATTAAGCATCCAGAAGTGAACTTTGGGTTAATTTGGGTTATTTTGATAGAATTTTTTAAAATTTTGGGTTTATATCAGGTTAATTCCCATTAATAGATACTAATAACTACTAATTAACACTAATTAATAATTAATTACTGACTCACCCGAGGAGATGAATTTTTGGTTAATTTGATGCAATTTTTAAAAAATTTCGGGTTAATATCAGGTAATTCCCATAAATAAGTACTAATAAATATTAGTAACTATTAATTAACGCTAATTAGTGACTAATTAACTAACGACTGCACCCACTCAAGCATCCAGAGATTGAATTTTGGGTTAATTTGGGTTATTTTGGTGCAGTTTTTTAAAATTTCGGGTTAATATCAGGTTAATCACCATAAATAAAATACTAATAAATGCTAATTACCACTAATTAATGACTAATTAACTAATGACTCACCCGAGGAAGCATCTGGAGATGAATTTTGGGTTAATTTGGGTTATTTTGATGCACTTTTTTTGATATTTTGTGTTAATATCAGGCTGATTCCCATAATTAAGTACTAATAAATATTAGTAACTATTAATTAAA
>NW_027428444.1:0-36810 GCF_047830755.1 Zonotrichia albicollis
GAGCTCCATTCCTGCTTCCCACCCCTCTATTGGACATTGGAAATACCTCTATTAAACATTGGAACTATCTCTATCAGACATTGGAAATATCTCTGTGAGACATTGGAAATATCTCTATTAGAAATATCTCTATTAGACATTGGAAATACTTCTATTAGACATTGAAAATATATCTGTTAGACACTAAAAATATCTCTATTAGATATCGTAAATATCTCTATTAGACATTGGAAATATATCTGTTAGACATTGAAATATCTCTATTAGACATTGGAAATATATCTATTAGATATTAGAAATATCTCTATTAAGATGTTGGAAATATCTCTAGTAGATATCGGAAATATCTCTATCAGACATTGGAAACATCTCTATTAGACATTGGGAATATCTCAGATATTAGAAACATCTCTATTAGAAAATGGAAATATCTCTATCAGACATTGGAAATATCTCTATCAGATATTAGAAATATCTCTATTAGATATTGGAAATATCTCTATTAGACATTGGAAATATCTCTATCAAACATTGGAAATATCTCTATTAGATATTAGAAACATCTCTATTAGAAAATGGAAATATCTCTATCAGACATTGGAAATATCTCTATCAGATATTAGAAATATCTCTATTAGATATTGGAAATATCTCTATTAGACATTGGAAATATCTCTATCAAACATTGGAAATATCTCTATTAGATATTGAAAATATCTTTATCAAACATTGGAAATATCTCTATTAGACATTGGAAATATATCTATTAAATATTATAAATATCTCTATTAGATATTATCAATATCTCTATTAGATATTATCAATATCTCTATCAGCCAATGGAAATATCTCTATTAGACATTGGAAATATCTCTATTGGACAAGGTGCACCCCTCCGGAGGCACAAGGAGCTCCTGCTCTGCTCAGAGAAATTTGGATTTGTCTCCCAGGCTCAGCTGCAGCAGAGATGGGCTCTGCCTTTTCTCCCTGCTCCACTTGTGTTGGATAAAGCTGGCTGCCCTGGGTGTGCCCAATTTTTGCCATAAAACTGCATCTTTGCCATAAAACTGCGTCTGCCAGCAGAAATGCAGAGAAAATACAAACCTGGAAAGGGAAGTTAAGAGGCATGGACTGGGAAAAGGTGGAAAGGGTTTGATTTCAGAGAACTGAGAGCAAAGCAAAGTCAGAGGAATTCTTGAAATGCACAAACATCTGTGGCTGTGTCCCTTTGCCAAGATAACTGTCAGGACAGGGAAACCACTTCTAATCTCTCCTTAAGAAGTTTTGAGATAAAGTTCTATCACAATCTGGAGGTAATGACTTGTGAGAGTGACTGGGGGACTCTGGATGTGCCAAGAGCACGAGGAGATGCATTTGTTCTCTGGAGCGTCCTGGATTAAAGACAGGATTAAAGATTTTACAGAGGAAGCTGCAAAACCCTCAAAAACCCAAAAATATTGAGAGCCTCAATATTTTAGAGAGGAAGCTGCTGAGGCTGAGACAGGACAAAAGATGAATTTCCAGAGGAGAAGGATGGTCTGGAGGTTTTCAGGACCAGCATGGATGTTATGAATATTCCTGCACCCATTCCAATACACCAATGAGCACTGAAGAGATTATAAAATACAGAGAAATGATGGATAAAAAGTCAATTATGTGAATTCATGCCTGGCAATGGGAATGATGGATTTGAACAACTAGGAAATGGGCAAAGTGTGCAAAGACTTTTGGTTTTGGGTATATTCTGAGCAAAGCTGGATGATGTTGGTGAAGGTACCTCTGAGCTGGTCCCCTCAAGCTGGCACAGAGGATTTCACCAGCCAAGCTCCAGCAAACACCTGAGACAGGAATTGCACAAGAAAGTGCCCAGTTCTCTAGAAAGGAGCCAGGAGCCCCTGGCTTGGATGGGAATTGCAGCCATGGGGTGGGTGAAGTGAATTCCACCCCATGGTTTTGCCTGCAGATGGACACGGAGTGATGCTGAGATGCTCTGGGATGTCTCCAGATACTGCCAAGGAAGGAGCAGGTCACCAATGGATTGTGTGCAATCCCTGCCAGGCCTCTGGGGATGCCCAGGATGTCACCCAGCCCCTCAACCTGCCATGGGCTCCTGGTGGGAACCTGGCCATGCCCATTTGTGCCATTCCAGGGAGGCCTGTTTAAACTGGGAACACTGGGAATGGTGCCTGGAGACCATTGGAAAGCTCCCAAACCTGTGATGAACCCCAGGGCAGGCTGGAAATGTGAGGGTCTGCCATGCCCTGAGCTCGAGGAACACCTGAGGCACTCCCTGAGCCTTCTCCAACTTTACACCTGTGGAAAGCAACTCCAAGACTTCAGGTGAAGGGTCCAACACACGTCTCCAACACACTTTGAGCCTACAGAACCCCATGGGAGAGGAGAAATGGCCCTCCCAGACACCTGGAACCCCTTGCATGGCAGGTGATGGAGAAGGGAACGAGCCACGTGCTCTGATGTGACTTTGCTGGCAAAACCTGAGAGTGCAAAGGTGCAAAAGGAGAAAAGAATTTCACGGCATGAAGGAATATCCACCTTGGGAAAGAGCAAGAGGCATCCCTGCTAATAATTACCACTGCTACCAATAATTTACCAATTTACCAATAATTTCCCTGCTAATAATTACCATGAATCCATGGAAGAATTACTGACTGGTTTGACACCAGGACAGAAACTGTGCTGAGCAGGAGACCAAAGGCACCTGGGACTCCTTTGATGGCCCAGTCTCTACAAATGCAAAGCTCCCTCTGGGCAACAGCAGCAGCACCCAGATGGGAAGGGGGCTGTGAATATGCAGGTGACAAACCAGGAAGAGGGACAAACAGCACCTTTGTGATGCAGAACAGCCTCCCCTGGCTCCCAGGCTGCCTTTAAAGCCGTGCCCTATGTTAGGAGCTGAGAACAAGGCAGTTAATGCATCAGCTCTCCTTCCCTCCCCTTGGCTTTTGGGAGCTCCTGGAGAATTTGGAGTGAACTGATGGATTTTTAGAGGTTGTGCTAAGACAACAGGAGTTAAATCCTGCCACTTTTAAAAGGATAAAAGGGAAAAGAGAATGGATGGCACAGGTTACATGGAAACAGCTGGCATGGACATTTTCATGAGCGTTTTTTCTGCAAGACCAACCCCAGACCTGATCCAGCAAAGCTCTGATGGATTCCCCATGGGAAGGCTCCTGCCTGGGTGCTCCTCCAGTTCCAGGCTTAGACCCCACTGAACCATCCAGGTGCTGTCTCTGGGTGGTGACAGCAAAGCAGAGATGGTTTAGAGAGACCTTTTGGGCTGGGGACAGTCCTGCTGCAGCCTTGGCTGGGCACGGGGAGGAGACCTGGCCAGGGCTTCTGCCCTGCCATTAAAGCCCCTTCCTTTCACAGAATCACAGAATTCCCAGAATGACCAGGTTGGAAGAGACCTTCACGGTCATCCAGTCCAACCCAGCCCCAACAGCTCAACCAAACCCTGGCACCCAGTGCCACATCCAGGCTTTGTTAAACACACCCAGGGATGGGGACTCCACCACCTCCCTGGGCAGCCATTCCAGAACTTTATCACTCTTTCTGTGAAAAACTTTTTCCTGATGTCCAACCTGTATTTCCCTTGGTGCAGCTTGAGGCTGTGTTTTCCCCATATTCCAGTGGGTTTAACCCCAGTGTAACCTGTCTGGGCAGAAATCACTGAGCTCCACACCACCAGAACTCTGTGGGTGCCTCTTCAGAGCCTTCTCCTTCCCAGCCATGATCTCCAGACCTCCCTCATCCTCATCCCTTCTTCCCAGCCACACTGTTCATCCCCACAGGGACTCCCTGAGGAACCAGCATGACTCCAGCACTGCTCTGGGAAGGGAATCTCCCTGTGGATGGGGTGGGACCTGTCCATCCCTGCTGTAGGAGAGGCTGTCACCCCCAGGTGTGCTGCTCCCAGGGGCTCATCCTGGTGCAGAGCCTGCAGGATTCCCCTGGTGCTGGGTGCTGTCATTACCCCAACAAAGCCCTTTGAAATGCAGCTGGGCCCTTTGAATCAGCACTCGAGGAATCCTGAGCAAGGGCACAGCCCAGGGACAGCTCCTCCTTGTCCCGGTGGGATTTTTCTGCCCTTCCATGGGACATTCACATTCTCTGGAAAAATCCCTTTGCAGCCAGGATTTTTCTCATGGGAAGTTAAGAAGCCTCAGAGAAAAAGAAAACAATTTTTATATCATTTGTTTCTCCTGTGTTTTGCTCCTTTGGAATGTGTTTGGAGATTGTTTACCTACAGGTGATTGTTTCATTGGATTCTGCTGTGAGTTGTTTTCACTCTTTGGCCAATCAGGGCCAAGCTGTGTCAGGACTCTGGAGAGAGTCACAAGGTTTTATTATTATCTTTTTAGCATTCTGAGTAAGTATCCTTTCTGTATTCTTTAGTATAGTTTATTATATTATAGTATTATAGCATATTATAGTATTAAATATATAGCATATTATAGCATTATATATATAGTATATATAAACATATAATATATATTATATATCTTTATATATATTATATATATAATATTTTATATGTATTATATTTCTGTATGATAAATAGTATTATAGTATAGTATTCTTTAATATAATATAGCTATATACTATGGTATAGTATATATAGCATTGTGTAGAGTATATTGTATGTACTATATATACTATATTATATATAGTATATAATATATATAGTATATTCTAGTATACTGTATACCTATATATATAGTATATTATATATGCTACAATATATAGCATATTATATTATTTTATATATATCACATATATAAAAATAATATATATTCTATATATTTATAATATGTATATAATATATATAATATTTTATATATATACATTGATAGATAGATAGATAGAATTATAGTTTTGCATTCTTTAATATAATATAGCACCATTACATAATAAATCAGCCTTCTGAGAACATGGAGTCAGTGTCATCATTCCTCCCTGCCATGGGGCACCCCACAAATACAACACTCCCACACATGCAAAGGACAAACATCTGCTCCTCATGAAGTCTAAGGTGGGATAATCCCCTCCTCCTGTGCTCGTGTTGAGCACCAGTGGTGCAGGGATTGGTGCAGGAGCCGCATTGCTGCTGCATGGCTGGAGCTGGGTAGGAGGGAATTGGGATGGAAGCAGGAAAGGGATCCTGCAGGGTTGGGATGGAGGCACCAGAGAGTCAGCCTGACTTGCCCTGCTGCAATCAGCAAGCCTTGATTCTCAGAATCAATCAGAAATCCTTGATTTCCCTCTCTAGGAGACACCAGAGTAAAAACTCAAGCCTCCTCCAGACTTAATCTTTTAGAAGAAATCGTCAAAAAGTCTTTTTTTGGCCAACAGAAATTAGTATGATTCCCATCCCTCAGTTCCAGCTACCTTGGTTGAAGATGTCCCTCTTTAAAGGACCAGATGACCTTTAACAGGTTCCCTCCAACCCAAACTATTCCGAGCACTCAAAACCTTTCCATAGAGAATTCTCAGAGGTGTTCAAATGTCTGCAAAGGACAGGTTCCACCTCCAGGGTTACCTGGAAATATCTGGGGAGCAAAAGGGTTCACTTTTCTTTATCTGAGTTAGGAAAGGCTTTTTATTGGATGTAATTCCTTCAGCCAATGCTTTGAATATTGAGCTGCTGGTTTTCAGGATAATTTCTCCAATAAAGTCCTCTTAAAATGGAAAGGAAAAATCAATTAATAATAGCAGAACAAGACAATTTGATAAAATGAGTTTGAAAGCTGAACAGATGAGGGATTTGGGATTTTCTGTAGCGCACACTGGGCTCTCTGGGGAAATCCCAGCCCTCCCCATACTTCAAACAGGGACTTCTTGCTAAAACTTTACAAAACTTTCAGTTCCTGCTGAGAAAAAACCTCCTGGTGTGATCCTGGTTCAGTTATTAATCTCAACAGAACTGGACTATGCCAGGAAGAACACAAACACCACCAGAGTTCGTTTTTTCAGTCTCACCAGAAAAATGGAGATGGGAAATTATTTCCCTTTCCCTTTGCACACAGCATGGACAAGAAGTGGTTTTTACCACTCAGATCTGCACAGAAATATCCCTGGACCCTTTTCCTTGTACCCCACTGGTGCTTGGGTGCAAAGCACCCATCCCAAATCCCAGCTGGTGTCTGAGAGGGGCCTAAACCATCACTCTGTGATTGATCTCTGCCTGGAAAAGCAGGGCTGGCTCAGATGCTGCTGTCATGGAGATAACACAGGTACAAAAAGGCAACTCCAAGGTTTGGCACAGAGATGGATGCAGAGCAATTGCACTGCTCCACTTGTTGGAATCCAAAATTCAGGGAACTCTCAGAACTTTGGGCCTGGCAGGCAAAGCTTAGAATTAAACCCAGGATTTGATCTGAGAGCTTGGAAAAGGCTTCCAAACTGAGGTGCTAGAAATAAGAATGTGGATTTGTAGTTTAAAGCAGAGACAGAATAAGCTAAGTAGAAGAAAGATTAGAGTTTTAGAGTTTAAGATATAGAAAAAATAAGTGTAGTGACAAAGGTAACAAGAAGTTTTTGTAGGTTTGCATGTCATGACATGAGTGGCTAAGAAAGCTTACACTGTAGCACGGGTACATAAGATGAAATATTTAAAGATTGGATCAAAAGCAGAAATATCCTTGTTGGCAGTGATTTATTGGTCAATAACTCCTTAAAAAGACTTTAACTTCGGGTTTTGTGACCTTCTGAACCACGCAGTGAAGGTGTGAGCTGCGCTCAACCTTCCTGCCTTATGTAGAAGACAAGAAAAATAAATAATTTTTTTTTTCTTTTCATCATCAAACCCAACTGAGAGGTCCTGTCCCTAACTCAGCCCAAATTCCCACATACCCTGATGGATTTTAACATCTCACCACGACCAGCTGCAGCAGGGGAGGAGACACAGGTGAATTCCAGTGCCTCACCCCGGCCAATGGAGCAGAGGAGTGGGGAGATGCAATTCACACCTGGGAGCCGCAGAGAGGGCAGCAGGAGCTGGGCTGGCCCTCAGTGACCTGCCAGGGCTCTGCCTCCCTCCTGGCCAAGGCAAGCAGGGATGGGGTTGGTTCTGCAGGGTTTGCAGCACACCAGGATTGGGTTTCTCCCTTTGAAATGGGAGCGGTTCCATCCACATTGAGGGGGACAAATCCCAGGAGAGAACAGAGAGCACCAGGCAGGAGCTCATCCCTGCACAGCTGCTGTGGGGATGCCACAGTGTGGTGGTTCCAGTTCTCTGGGTCTGGATTGAAGGCACTTGAGATGTTATTTCATGCTCACACTCAGCTGTTTATTATTTCTTATCAGTAAAACAGTCTCACTGCTGGGAGTTCTGCAGCTTTTCATTAGAAGGCACAAAATGGCCAACAATCTCTTGTTCCAAGGGCTTTTCAGACTAAACTATCCCATTAAGTATCAAGCTGTGCCAAGGAAGATACAGGCTAGAATTACAGAGGAAGTTTTTCACAGAAAGAGAGGTCAAATACTGGAATCATCTACCCAGAGAGATGGTGGAGTCACCATCCCTCGATGTGTTTAAAAAAAGACTGGATGTGGCACTTGGTGCCATGATCTAGTTGAGGTGTTAGAACATGGGTTGGACTCGATGATCTTAAAGGTCTCTTCCAACCTAGAAATTCTGTGATTCTGTGATTAAGAGCTGACACCTGGATTATTTTCCCTTTTAACCCAATCACTGATCCCACAGAGCTGCAATGGGCACTTTTCTGCCCAATCACAAAATGCCACCCAAACCCATGGAGAAGGAGGAAGAAGCAGCATGAAGAAGAGACCCAGGATGACACCCTGTGCCCTCCATCTTGCTGCCATCCACAACACACTAAAAACCCCAAACCCTCAATTTCTCACCCAGTGACACACCTACACTGCTCTCTATAATCTATTGCACACTTTTGTGGGTTCCAGTCTATCTTGTAGTCTGGGAAACTTTCTCCATGGATGAGGGTCAGAGTCAGTGCTGCCCTGGGGGTCAGGGCACCCCAGAGCAGACACAGAAATATTCCCAGTGCCCTGGGTTTGCACAGCACAGAGCAGGGACAGGCTCAGGAGCTGCACTGAGCATTGCTGGGTGATGTCCCTGCTGTTGGCAGGGCCCCCTCGACCTCACAACTCCTGAATTTCAAAATAAACCACTGAGGAAAGAGCTGCTGGATCCCTCTCCCCAGCCCTCCCAGAAAGGGGATCCTGCAGCACATCACATCCTGCAGGGATGAGGAAATCCATGGAGCTGCTGGGGAACAAGAGCAAAGCCAGGGCACAGCAGGGAAATGTCTGCACACACATCCCCATCCTCCTGTTCCACTGGAACTCCTCTTCCCATCCCTGTCCAGGCACAGAATTTAACCCCACACAGCCCCAAGCTGTTCACACCCAGCAGAAATGATGCCAGTTACCTTTTCCTACAGCAAAGGGGTCTCCCTGTACTTCTAGAGAGCCTTTTTTTTCTTTTTTTTTCCTTTTTTTAAAGTTAGTGCTGTTCATTTTTTGATTTGTTAAAAAAATATAATAATTAAAAAAAAATTGGAACGAGTGAAAGAAGGTTAAGGGAATTCTGAAGCAAAATTCTGGTATGATCTCCCCCAGGAGCAGCATCCTGGGCTGCAGGAGGATAAAATTCCCAGCATGGAAGCTCTGTGTTAAATTTTTATTGTATTTTTTTCCCCCCTTCTGAATCATTTCTGCCCACTGGCTGTGTTCAGACCAAGTCAGGCCACTTAGCACAAATTGAAAAATAAAATAAATAAAATAAATAAAATTAAAGGGTTTTATCCCTCCCCATTCCATGTGGAGTCAGTCAAGCCAGTGCAAACCAACAGGAAAAAGTTTAAATTCTGCTCATGCTGCTCCTGTGACTCCCCCCAGGACAGGGAACAGGTTACATTTAATCCTCCCTTACCCAGGAATTTCACTTCAAAATTCCCTCAACCTTCCTTCCCCCATCCCAATCTCTTTTTTTAATATTCTCTTTTTTTTTTTTTTTTTAACAGACCAAAAAATGAGCAGCACTAACATTATAAAAAAGCAGCAAAACCCGAAAACCATCTGATTCTTACAGTTAATCTGGCCCCTGGGTGTGGGAGAGCCCAGGTTGAGCAGTTCAGTGCTGCACTGCTCTGGGGAAGGTCCTGTGGCACAAAAAACCCCAAAACATCAATCCCAGCAGCAACCAGCCCCTCTCCTTGGATTATTGTTAAACCATTATTTCCAAAGCTTCTTCTATCCCAGTTTATAAATGAATTATTGGTTGATTTTTTGTTTTTTTAAGGAACTCACAGAGCCTCCCCTCCCACCCCCAGCATCATCAGGGAGGGATTTTTTCCATTTTCCTCCACTGAACTTTCCCCAAAGCTCCCAGGAATGTGGAAATCTGCTGGGTCTGGCTCCAACAGGTGCCCTGTGCCGTGCTGGGAGCAGCAATTGGAACAGCTCAGCCTAAAAATGAGTTCTGAGAGGGCAGACAGAGCTTACAACACCTGGCCCCCATGAGAAATTTACATTTTGGGACAACAATTTAGCAAAACTCGCAGGAAAATATCATTTCTCAGTCATTGCTTTTTGCAGGGATTTTCTCCAAGTGTAAATATCCACAGGATGAACTGATGCTTTAATTAGATTTAGTGGGGAGGGGGGCACAATTTGGGGCTGGTGAATGGCAGATTTTCTGCTCTAAACACTCAAAATCACCATGAGCTGATAGAGGGGAGATGCTTGGGGTGGGATGTGACCAGACTAAAAAAATTCCTGGTTGTCTCTTCCAAAATAAAAAGAGAAAAACAACAACAGAACAACAAGAAAACAGAAGGAGGAGCGGGACACAATGAAATGAAAATCAAATCAAGCAGCAGGGTGGATTTTGGTGAATTTAGGACCTGGCCTGGCAGAGAAGGAATTTGGGATGTGCATCCTGGGCCACCTTGCAGACCCCAAACCCCACATCCCCATACTCATATCTCACTTGGGGATGAATAAAGAGGGAAAGGTTTGGGATAAATGAAGAGGGAAAGGTTTGGGATAAATGAAGAGGGAAATGTTGGGGATGAATAAAGAGGGAAATGTTGGGGATAAATGAAGAGGGGAAGGTTTGGGGATGAATAAAGAGGGAAAGGTTTGGGATGAATAAAGAGGGAAAGGTTTGGGGATGAATAAAGAGGGAAAGGTTTGGGATAAATGAAGAGGGAAAGGTTTGGGGATAAATGAAGAGGGAAATGTTGGGGATGAATAAAGAGGGAAAGGTTTGGGGATAAATGAAGAGGGAAATTTTGGGGATGAATAAAGAGGGAAATGTTGGGGATAAATGAAGAGGGAAATGTTGGGGATGAATAAAGAGGGAAAGGTTTGGGGATGAATAAAGAGGGAAAGGTTTGGGATTAATAAAGAGGGAAAGGCTGGGGATAAATGGAGAGGGAGAGGTTTGGGAGGGCGAGGGCAATTTGGGCAGCCAATGCAGCAGCTCCGGGCCTCTCCCGCGACTCCCCCAGCCCAATCCAGCCCCGCTTTGCATTTCCATGGCCCCAGGGGGGTTTGGCCTTGCGAAAGAACCGTCTGAGAGCACCGGGGAGGGACAGCGGGGAGAAACCAGCCCGGAGCCCGCGGTGTCACCGGGGAAAAGCCGCAGAGCCCGCGGTGTCACCGCCGCTGTCACACCTGAGGATGCCCCGCTCGGGTGGCACCTCCTGCCCCCATTCCCACAGCATTTCCCCATCAATTTCCCGCAGCTCCATGGACCGAGGGGACGCAGGGGACAGGGGGGACACGGGGGACACAGGGGGGACAAGGGGGGCCGGGACCGCCGGGTGACAAGCGAATATTTATGTCGGTATTAGAGGAATGCCTTTCCTTCTCCAATCAGGAATGCGAGCAGAGTTTCTAATTATAAGTTAGATGGTGGCTGGCAATAAAAGATTGCTTTTTAATGACTCCCGTCCAGGTGCTCTCTCTCCTCTCGCTCTGCCTGTCTTCCCAAGCGCACATTTGCATTTTATTGCTGCTTTTTTTTCTCTCTTTTTTTTTTCTTTTCTTTTTTTTTTTTTTTTTTCCCTCCCATCCCAACGAATTCCCTGCTTTCAGACATACCTGAAATAGTTGCAGAGGCTGCTGCCTTCACCACCCTCTCACCTCTGCACCGCCGGACAAGGGGGGGACCGCGCATCCCGCACCCGCGGATGGGGGGGAGCACGGATTAATTAATTAAAAATTAATTAATAACAGCACGGGGATGATTTTTTTTGTTGTTGTCGTTTTTTAAGGGGGGGGTGTTTGGGAGCCCCCCGGCTGAGCCCGCGGAGCCTCCCTGCGTTAGGGCTTCCCCGAGCGAGCGCAATTAGCTGCGCGGGTAATTAGAGCCGATCGTGCGCCTACATGCCTTGCCCAGCACCATTTGCTTTTCGTGGGGGAGCGAGCGAGGTTTTTCTCTTAAAGGCGTAGGGTGCAGAGCGAGGGGAAAAGGGAGGAAAAGCGGCGAAACCCCCCCAAAAAACGAGGTGCGCATCCCCGCGCTGAGGGCGCGCGGGTTTTGCGCCGATTCTGCGCGGATTTTGCGCCGATTTTGTGTCCCCCAGCCCCGACTTTGCTGTGCCTTCCCCCAGCCCGGCTTGTGCAGCTTCACCTCCTTTTTCTTCCCCTTCCCCACCCCTATTTTTCTATTTTTTTTTTTTTTAAATTTACCCCTCACTATTCCTTAACGCGAAAGGAGGGGGGGGGGAATTAAAGCAAATAAAAGCAAATAAAAGGCACCCAAAAGTTTTGCCGCTTTCCCCCCCTTTCCTTCCACCTGACTAGCTCGAAATCACCTTGAAATGCTCATGTCAACTTCTATCATTATCTCTTTAATTCAGGCAGCGCCTTTTGTTCTTCACAGGAGAGGATCAAAGCGCTCAGAGAGGGGGAAAAAAAAAATAAAAACTTTCCGATCGCTCCCTCTCGCTCTCTCTCTTTTACAGTAGGAGAAGGAGAGATCAGGTATAACCCAGTCAAAATAAACAAAGTGAATGCATAAATAAAAGAGGTGAAATGCAGGTTCTAAGAACTTGCTGGCGCTGGAACAATCCCACCTCTTTAGCTGAGTGGCAACGAAAGGAGAATTTCAAGTCATCTTTAAGCGCAGGGGTTGCAGAGAAAGCAGAGGAGGGGAAAAAAATAAATGAAAATGAGCGAAAAAAAAAAAAAAAAAAAAGAAGAAGAATAAAAACTTACCACCAGATTGGGTAACTTGACAGAGCCTGACTCAACCCACAAAGAAACAGGAAATATCCAAAAGAGGCCATTGATGAAAAGTTGTCTTTCTTTTTTTTTTTTTTTTTGTTAACCAGAGTTGCCAAAAATCTTCCTTTCTTCTGAGGCAGGATGATTACTTTAATAATAATAATAATAATAATACACAATAATTTAAACCAAGGAAAAAAAAAAAAAAGTCAAATGAAGTGAACTCAACCCGACCAGGTAAATCCTCTCTTGCTTCCTTCTACTACTCTCAAGGAAAAAAAAAAAATCTCCGAGAGGTTAAAAAACTCTTCTCTCAGCCAAGACACTGAAGGCAAATATTAAAAAAAAAAAAAAAAAAAAAAAAAGAAGAAAAAAAAAAAAAGTTTGAAGTAGCTCTCTTAAAAAGGACCCAATCAGCACTTATTGCCAAAGGGAGAATTCTGATGCTTTGGCTTGTTCTGTCAATCAGGAGCGTGAAGTCAGGAATGAGCTAATTGCGAGGAGATAGTGTTTTAATACTCATTAGGGGGCACGTTGGCCCACAAGCCAAGGGATAAAATGTAGTTTTAAAAAGGGGAAGGAAGATTTAGGGGGTTTAAATAGACAGGGGGGACCCCTGTGGATTTGGGTAGCTATAACAACCTGCCCGGATTTCACTCCCTGGGTCGAAGCTACTAAAATGCAAAAAAAAAAAAAAAAAAAAAAAAAAGTGTGAAAGGTTTTTTTTCTTTTCTCTTCTTCTTCTTTTAAAAATTAGTATTTTCTCAATTTTCTCTTCCTTGCCATTCTGTCTTCTTCTTCTTCTCAAAGCTCCATTTCCTCACGGGGACCCGATGGGATGCATTTGAAGCAAAACTTTCTAGAAAACTTTCGCTCAGTCTCTTTTTTGGGGGCTTTTTTTGCTCCTTTTTTCATGGGAAAAAAAAAAAAAAAAAAGAGGATTTCCACCCAGTACGCAGCCCCTTCCCCAGCAGTCCAAGCAGCCGCAGATCCAAGAGCTCCACTGAAGACATCTGCTAAAAAATCGACTTTTCCCATGCAAATCTCCAAAGGGCTCCTTCAGCTCATCCCAATTTCCAGGAATCCCAACCCCGGACATTTGGGAAGGCGCCGCTGCAACGACTTCATCCACCAGATCCACCCCACAGGGCACCAGTAATTGAGCTCTTTTTTAATTTCTCTCTCGCCACATTGTCCCAATTTCTCTCTTTTCAGCGCCGGTGGTGGGGGGTGATTTCTGCATTTCTGCCTTACCCAAAAATTCGGATTTTTTTTTTTCCATGGGGGCAGAAAGTACCAAAAAATAAAAAAAAAAAAAAAAAAAAGAAGGGAATGGGGGGGAATCATTATTAATATTATTATAAAGATGTAGCTCCTGGATTCCCGGTCCGTGGTGGGATTTGCTGCTGCTCTGGAACATATTGGTTAAAGCTGGCTGGGGCTGGGAGCAAGTGTCACCCACAGCTGACAGGCGTCCCCTTCCCCTGGCTCATTTGAAAGGGGCTGGAGAGGCGAAAACAGGGGATGGAGGCATTGCCTGGGCGAGGAGAGGTTTCTCCCGATCCTCTTTTCCATGGTTTTATATATATATTTATATACTTTTTTTTTTTTGTGGTTGTATTGCTTGCCGCCCGTTTTTTTTTTTCCCCTGAGTTTTATCACTTATTTTGTTATTTTTTTTAAAGGATTCAGCGGGCTGGAGGAGATTTTATTTATTTATTTATTTAATTTATTTATTTCTTTATTATTATTTATTTATTAAAATAAATATTTTAATTTTTTTATTTTATCCGCGAATCAGAAAAACCTCTGTGGCTCGCAGGGAACAAAGCGAGGCACAATTTTTAATGACTTTGTTGGGGGAAGCCTCGCAAACCCCCGCATTAACTCAAATCAAAATGCGCTTTCATCCTCATTAAGAGCCGCATTTATATTTTCCCTGAGTAGGGAATATTTCTATTTACACACACGGGGCTTTTACATGCATATATATTTATAAAGATATGTTTGTGTGGAGCTAGATGGGAGAGATAGATTCATTCTAGTGAAATTATACTAGAAACGCAGTTCATTCGGGGATATTTAAATCGCCGGGAATTTTGGCAGGGGTCGGGCCCTGATTATTTTCTTTTCGGCTTGGATGACAAGCGATTGCAAATGCGAGCTCTGGCAAAGCGCTCCGAGATTTTAATCGCGGAGCGGAGCCGATCCCAGCGCCTTCCAGAGGGGGGAACGGATGCTCTGCGAGGCTCCTCTCTCTCCCCAGCAAATCCCCGCCGTGTTGATGCTGCAATTATAGCCAGGGTATTAAATTTAAATCCATCCTCCTCCTTGGGCAGCTCCCCCGAAGCCCCCCAAGGGGGTGGGAGGAGGGAATTTTATTGCATAAGGTGGGATTGAGGGAAAAGGAGGAGGAGGAGTGGTGGTGGTGGTGGTGTGTGTGTGTGTGTGTGTGAAAAATCATCTTAAGGACTTTCCCTGTGTATTAGAGAAAATCCCATCCAATTATAGCATTACTGGAAAGAACCAAACACTGCGACTTTCAAAGGAGGGGATTTCTCCGTCTTTTCAAGTGGAATTGCTCACGCTGCAGACTGGAACACACACACACACACTCGCACACAGCCAAAGGGCAGGACGCACGGACAGACGGACGGACGGACGGACGGACGGGGCAGGACACACATCCCTCCCAGCTAATCTGCCCCTCCTTTTGTTCCTGCAAACATCTCCCCAAGGCTCTGCCCCTCCCTGCAGGAAGCAGCTTTACCTGCAGGTACAAATTCAGCCACTCTCCCTTTTCTTTGCTTCCCCCCCTCTCTTGGCTTTGCAGCTGCCGCTGGCTCGGGGAGGAGGAGGAGGAGGAGGAGGAGGATGGAGATAATCCACTTTGTCAGGGGCGGACAGACACACAGACACGGCCCGGGATGGGCTGCCTTGCCCCTCTCTGACGCCAGCAGCTTCTCATGACGCTGATCCCAAGGTTTGGGCTGGCTGAGGGTTATTCCCAGCCCCAGGAATTGCATATCTATCAGCAGAGTTAATTCTGGACCTCCAAGGGACGGGTTTTGCATTGGAATCTCTAAAAAATAAAATGCCACCAGCCTTAGGGATACAGGGCACCCTCAGGGAGGTGACACCAAAGCTGCAGGGTTTTCTCCCAAAGGCTGATTTAGGGCCAGGTTGGTCCCTTTTCCCTAAATATTTGCACATCATTGAGAGACACGTTGGGATGGGCAGGACCTTTGGCTGCTGGGAGAAATTGCCCAGAGAAGCTGGGGAATTGTGAGCACCGTGGCTTGCTCTGACGCCAGCAGCTTTTAGTGACGCTGATGCCAAGGTTTGGGCTGGCTGAGAGTTATTCCCAGCCCCAGAGTTACTTCTGGAACTCCAAGGGCCGGGTTTTGCATTAGAATCTCTGAAACAAAATCCCACCAGCCTTAGGGATGCAGGGAAGGTGGCACTGCTGGAGTTTGGCTGCCCAAAGCTGCAGGGTTTTATTCCAAGGGGTGATTTAGGGCCAGGCTGGTCCCTTTCCCCCAAATTGTTCAGACACACATTGGGATGGGCAGGACCTTTGGCTTCTTCTCCTCTGGATTTGTTCATCAATATCTGGGGAGTTTTGAGGGGAGAAATTGCCCAGAGAAGCTGGGGAATTGTGAGCACCGTGGCTTGCTCTGACGTCAGCAGCTTTTAGTGACGCTGATGCCAAGGTTTGGGCTGGCCGAGGGTTATTCCCAGACCCAGGAATGCTTCTGGGCATTGGATATCTGTCAGTAGAGGTACTTCTCAACCTCCAAGGGTAGGGTTTTGCATTAGAATCTCTAAAAAAATTGCCAGGGGGCTTAGGGATGCAGAGAAGGTGGCACTGCTGGAGTTTGGCTGCCCAAAGCCTCAGAGATTTCTCCCAAGGGATGATTTAAGGCCAAGTTATTACCTTTTCCCCAAATATTTGGGAATATATCAGACACACGTTGGGATGGGCAGGACCTTTGACTTCTCTCCTGGACCTGCTCATCAATATTGGGGAGTTTTAAGAGGAGAAATTGCCCAGGGAAGCTGTGACTGCCCCTGGAAGTGTCCAAGGCCAGGTTGGACGGGGCTTGGAGCACCCTGGGATGGGATGGGATGGGATGGGATGGGATGGGATGGGATGGGATGGGATGGGATTGAAGGTCCCTTCCAACCCAGCCCATTTCAGGATTCTGTAACCCCACAAGAACCTGCTGCAGGAGCAGGAGCTGGAGCTGGACAATTCCAATGACCCAGCTGGGACAGGGAAAAGGGGATGGGAGGACACATGGGGCTGGAATGTCTCATGGAGCTGCTTCTGTCCTGCTGACTCACCCTGGCAGCTCCAGAGGCCACCTGAGCCTGTCAGGAGAGCTGATTTGGGAACATGAGTGATGTCCAGAGCAGGCACCACCACAGGCAGCAGCTGCTCCCAGGACAGGCTCATCCAGGCTGCTCCCATCCCACAGGAAGAGATGAGGGAGCTCTGCAGGGATCCAGACTGGTCACAATTCCCAAATAGCCCCTGAGTCACTGCTCCTGCTCTCCCTGTCCCCCTGCCCTCCATGGCAGAGGCTGCAGCATGGGGGGATCACCCTCATGGAGACCCCACCAGAACAAGCTCCTTGTGGGGATGAAGGTTTTGTTTCATTTTACTGGAGGACACCAGTGATTCACCCCTTCCCTCCTTCCCATCTGAATTCCCACTGGTAAATTCTGATTTTGCTGCTTCTGCAAATTTCAGCTGGGCTGAAATTTCAAAAAATTTCAGTTTTCTGGCTGGTGGTTCACCTTCCCAACTCACAATTTACCTCCTCTGTGCCCCTCTCATTACCCTCTGCTCTCCAGGGATGGTGCAGCCGCCCTGGCAGTGGGAAGATGGCACGGCCTGGTGTTCCTGCTGTGCCCAGAGGCACAAACTGGCTCATGAGGAGCACTGGGAGCACCAGGAAATCATGAGGAGCACTGGGAGCACCAGGAAATGCCCACGAGGCAACTCTGCAACCCTCCATCCCTAAAGGCAGCCCTGCTGTGGAACCCGCAGAGGACATGGGAGACACAGATATCTCAAAAAATAAAAAAAAACAGACAAAAAAAGCCCAAAAAAACAAAAAAACCAAAACTACATATATATTATTTATTTTATATTATTTATATTATTTATTTATAAACAAATAATATTTTTATTTAATATTATTTATATTATAAATATATTATCTATTTATGTATTTTATATATAAAATATATTTATAATATATTATATTTATATATTTTATATAAACATGTATTTATATAAAATATTATATACTTAAAATTATATAGAATATATTGTACATAAAATATGCAGTCTTATATATGTTATGTATTTATATATAAAACTATATAATATATAATTTTATATAGTGTAGAAAAAATCTTTCCTTCCTTCCTTCCTTCCTTCCTTCCTTCCTTCCTTCCTTCCTTCCTTCCTTCCTTCCTTCCTTCCTTCCTTCCTTCCTTCCTTCCTTCCTTCCTTCCTTCCTTCCTATTATTTATTTATTTAATTATTCACTAAAAATATATACCAAAACTTTATTTTCTTATTTTTATGAGATTACCCACATGCTGGGGTTCTGGATTCCTGTCTGCTGGCTTGAAGGAGGCCAGAGTTTGTCGTGGCCCTGTTGATTTGTGCCGTTTTTAATCTCTCACTTTTAACATCCCTGAAGACTGAGACCCATCTCAGTCTCATGTCGTTGCCAGAGCAGCACAAAAAGTGACAATTTGGTCACCAGAGTGTGGCAGGAGATGGCACACATGGCTGGGGAGGTGGCTCTGGGCAGCCCTGGTGGGTTTGGAGCTCAGTCCCTGTCCCCTCACCAAGGCAGGCCCAGCTGCTCTGGCTGTGGCTCTCCAGCACGGAGAGGAGATTTTTCCCAAAGAATTCCACCTTTCCTTCCTCCTTGGTTCCCCCCGGGCTCAGGGGTGACCTGAGCAGCTCATCCAGCCCATGGAGATGGGGTGGGCTCCACCTGGAGCTCATTCCTGCCCTTGGGATCTGCTCTGCTCCCATCTCCTGGGAGCTGGAGATGCGCACAGGCCCCGAGGAGGAGGCACTGATAGCACTGAGCAGATCAGGGCAAACTGGGCTGTGCTTCTCAGCTCTTCAGGCTTCAAAGAGATGTCCTCAGCTCACCAGAGTGGGGCAGCAGGTTGGAGATGGGGCACAGGGCTGGGGAGGTGGCTCTGGGCAGCCCTGGTGACAATGAGGTGAGTTTGGAGCTCAATCCCTGTCCGCTCACCAAGGCAGGCCCAGCTGCTCTGGCTGTGGCTGTGCCCACCAGAGGAGGTTGCTCCCATGCTGGAGAGGAGATTTTTCCTGAAAGAATTCCACCTTTCCTTCCTCCTCGGTTCCCCCCGGGCTCAGGGGTGACCTGAGCAGCTCATCCAGCCCATGGAGATGGGGTGGGCTCCTCCTGGAGCTCATTCCTGCCCTTGGGATCTGCTCTGCTCCCATCTCCTGGGAGCTGGAGCTGCCTGAGATGCCCACAGGCCCCGAGGAGGAGGCACTGATAGCACTGAGCAGATCAGAGCAAACTGGGCTGTGCTTCTCAGCTCTTCAGGCTTCAAAGAGATGTCCTCAGCTCACCAGAGTGGGGCAGCAGGTTGGAGATGGGGACACAGGGCTGGGGAGGTGGCTCTGGGCAGCCCTGGTGGGTTTGGAGCTCAGTCCCTGTCCCCTCACCAAGGCAGGCCCAGCCGCTCTGCCTGTGGCTCTCCAGCACGGAGAGGAGATTTTTCCCAAAGAATTCCACCTTTTCTTCCTCCTTGGTTCCCCCCAGGCTCATCCAGCCCATGGAGATGGGGTGGGCTCCTCCAGGAGCTCATTCCTGCCCTTGGGATCTGCTCTGCTCCCGTCTTCTGGGAGCTGGAGCTGCCTGAGATGCCCACAGGCCCCGAGGAGGAGACACTGATAGCACTGAGCAGATCAGAGCAAACTGGGCTGTGCTTCTCAGCTCTTCAGGCTTCAAAGAGATGTCCTCACACACATGAAAGGCAACTGCAAACATTTGACATTGCCCCAAACTCCCCTGGGATGTGCCCGGGTCATTCCATGTGTAATCAGAATTTTGGCTGCTCCTGGAGTCCCATTTTAAACATTTCTGTGTAATTGTGTTATCTTCTGATCTCAGGGCTCCAAAGGGAAATGAGGGATGGCTGGGAGTGTAAATCCAGGGCTGGAATGAGCCCAGGAGGGGTTGGAGCTATCACTGGATGGAGGCAGAGCTGCCAAAGATCTGCTCTGCTCTGTCCCAGACCTGTGGCACAGCACATCTGCCATGGGTGCTGCTCCTTTGGAATTCGAGATTCAGACTCTTCTTTTTCTGCCCCCCAACCCAAAAGAACCCAAAATGCTCTTTTGAGGAGGTTCCCTCATGTTTTGTGTGCCTCCAGCTTCTCCACAGGCACCAGTGCTGACCCTTCCTTCCATCCCAGGCTCTGCCAAATGTCCTGGAGTGTCCTGAAGCACCAAGAGAGGAGTGGTGGGTGCTGCTCTTCTCTGGCCTCCTCTGTGCATGGCCCCTGCTCAGGGCTGGTGTCACCAGAGCACATCTGCCATGGGTGCTGATCCTTTGCAATTCCAGATTCAGACTTTTCCATTTCTGCCACCCAGCCTCTGGTGACAAAAATCTTCTTTTGAGGAGGGTTCTCTCACATTTTGTGTGCCTCCAGCTTCCCCACAGGCACCAGTGCTGACCCTTCCTTGGATCCAGACTCTGCCAAACATCCTGGAGTGTCCTAAAGCACCCAGGAGCTGCTTTGGGAGGGCAGCAAGTGACAAACACAGGGGTTGAATGGGTGGTGGTGGCTCTGCAGAGCCTTTGCCACCAATCTGTGATGTGGCTTTGTCCCTCTCCTGGGATGGACACCTCTCCTGATGGAGACAGCCAGACTCAAGGAGGAATTTGCCCTCTTTTTACCCCTTCCCTTCACCCCCTGTGGGATGAGGCAGGGCCACCTGCCCCGTGTGTCCTGCGGGAGAGCTGGCACTGTCACCCGTGTGCCTTTGGCCCACCTAGTGGTGCAGAGGGAGAACAAACCTGCCCAGGGAAAAAAGAGGATGGAGAACAAACATGAAAAGGGAGGATGGAGAACAAACCTGCCCAGGGAAAAGGGAGGATGGATGGAGAACAAACCTCACATGGGCTCTGCTCTCATTCCCCAGGGAGAACAAACCTGCCCAGGAAAAAAGGAGGTGTCCCATGGTGTCTCACGGTGTCCCAGGTGTTCCATGGTGTCCCAGGAGGTGTCCCAGGTGTTCCATGGCAGGGAGGTGCCCCATGGTGTCCCAGGTATCCCATGGTGTCCCAGGAGACATCCCATGGTGTCCCAGGTATCCCATGGTGTCCCAGGAGATATCCCATGGTGTCCCAGGTGGTGTCCCATGGTGTCCCAGGAGTCCCATGGTGTTCCAAGTGTCTCAGGAGATGTCCCAGGTGTCCCAGGAGGGGTCCTAGGTGTCCCAGGAGGCGTCCTATGGTGTCCCATGCTGTCTCAGGAGGTCTCCCGTGGTGTCCCATGGTATCCCAGGTGTCCCATGATGTCCCTGGCAGGGAGGTGTCCCAGGTGTTCCATGGTGTCCCAGGTGATGTCCCAGGTGTCCCATGGTGTCCCATGGTGTCCCTGGCTGGATGGTGTCCATGGCAGGGCATGGGACAAGGGGATTTTTAAGCTTCCTTCCACTCCTTCCATGATTCTGTGGCTCTGTGATTTTCTCCAGAACTTTCCACAACCTCTTGGGCCCATGGCAAGGGGAATCAGAGCTTGGCTGGTGCTGAGGGAGACCTTTCCAGGGATCTCCACCAGCAAAGTCACTTTTGTGGAGATCACCCTCTGAAAAATACGTGCCCTAGAGAATAATTTGGGGTCTTCCTTAAAAGATGAGGTTTGGGGGAAACTGATTTATTTTAAGGCAAACTGATCATTTGAAGGCACATCTGAGTCCATAAGGAGCAATCCTGCTTTTCTGGCACAGTGAGAACTCCAGAATCATGGAGAAAATAACCCAAAATTGGATGCCCAAAATCAGGAAAGCTGAAGTCCAGCATTAATTGGAATTTGATGATTTTTGACGTCCTTTCCAACCAAAAATATTCTCTGATTTTTTTAAGCGTTTCTTCAAACTCACATTTAGACATTTCATGTCCCTTCTAACCAAAAATTTCAACCAAATTCTGTGATTTTATTGAGTTCCTCCAAATGCACACTTGGATTTTTAATGTCCCTTCCAACAAAAAATATTCTGTGATTTTATTAAAATTTCCTCCAAATTCACACTTAGATTTTTAATGTCCCTTCCAACCAAAAATATTCTGTGATTTTACTAAGATTACCTCCAAATTCACACTTGGAGTAAGGGCTGGCTTTAAAACTGCAGTTTCTTTGCTGTATCTGATTGCTCTTTATTTATTTTGAGGGTGGAGATACACATTGGATTAAGGGAAGGAAAAAGAGAGGGAAGCCAAGTGTTTGTGAGACAGAAAGAACAATAAGATGAACAGTTATTTATTAAATCATGGATGCACTGATGTTGAAATTTTCTAATCCCTTTCTAACACCCAATTCAAATCACTCCTTTTCAAAGGGCTGGCCACACTCCTGCTGCAGGTGCAAACAAAGGAAAAAACAAATTTAAAATTTAAACCAGAATTTGATCCCTTTGTGAACTCGCTCCTAACCCCCCTCTTTGAAACTCAAGTGATAGCATCGCTGAGATGAATGTTGGGATTCAGCCTCGTGTTTGCAAATCAATATGCATTTTAAACAGGGATTACTCTGGGCTGCTGACAAGCACTGGACTGAAAAACTGCCCAGACTGGAGTGTCTTCTCTTCAGCCACAGAGCAAGTTAATTAAGATACATTAAAATCACTAATAGGAACACAGGGTACAATTTGAGAGCACGGGAGCATCTGCATTATTGCCTGATATTGCATTGGTGCCTTGGTCGAGGTCTTCAAACCTTTAAATGTGGTTTTAAAGTGCAGAATGTAATTTTTTTAGATTAATTTTTATCTCTTTTTTGGGATTATGTTTGTTTTAAACCAACTTAGTGAGAATTACCACAGTGGCAAAGATGTGGTGCAGCCACAGGATGGGAAAGATGAGTTTGGAGGGGGCCAGAGGTGGGGAAATGGTGAGATAATAATTGAAGGCCTTGGTCAAGGTCTTCAAACCTTTAAATATGTTTTAAAAGTGCAGATGCAATATTTTTTAGATTTTTTTTTCCTTTTTTTTGTATTATGTTTGTTTTAAAACAGCTTTATTGGAAATATCATAATGGAAAAGTTGTGGTGCAGCCACAGGATGGGAGAGAGGAGCTTGGAGGGGGCCAGAAGTGTGGAAATTGTGAGATAAGAAATAATGAATAATGAAATAAATAATGAATAATGAAATTAATAATGAATAATAGAATGTCTCCCCTGCACCCCAAAATCCACTGTCCCGGGTGCTTTGCTGCAGGAGAATCTGGTGCCAAGGGGAGAAGAGCTCCTGCAAAATTCGTGGAAGAAAAGATCTGCCTGCACCGAGGGGAGGACAAGACCCGAAGGATTTGACTAAAGCAGTTAAAAAACCCACAAAACCCCACCAAGGTGCTAAAACCTCAGTCGAGGGAGGTGTTGACAAGGGATCCCAGTTGATAAATAAACAGAAAGGAGCTCTCCCTTGCAAAGCCTGAATGACAAAAAGCCAGAAGCAGGAGCTGCAGAGTGTCCCTCACCATTTTCATCACAAAAGCTGATGGTGGGGGGCAGGTTTTAACACGGCAACAAGTCTGACTTTCTCTCCCTTTCTGCCTCCTTTTTTTTTGCCTTTTTCCCCCTCTCTTCCCCTCCCTCTTATAAACAGAGAGGACAAGAGGTCATATCCCCAGGGTTTAAAGAGCCACTTCTCCCCCTTCCAGGGAGGGTGGATGTTCTTCCAGCCTGTTTACAAATTGCTCCAAGTTATGATGTCTTCATGCACTTGCAGGGTGGCCACCTGTCCCCAGCTCCCTCCTGCTGCCTCCACTCCGTGTGCTGGGGTGACACCTGCAGATGGTTTCTGGCCCAGCATCCATTTAATCCGTGAATTAAAATGGGGCAAAAACCCACGAATCAGGTTCTTTGCTCGGGTGCCTGGAGCTGTGATGTCCGTGGGGTGATTTGGGGAAGGGATGAGTGCCCAGGCAGGGATGTTGATGGATTTGATGCTGGTCATTCCTATGGGGGAATGAATTCAAGCTGAAAGAAGGCTCAGATTTGAAATTAGGGAGAATTTATTTGGCTTTTGAGGGTGGTGAGGCCCCGGCACAGGGTACCCAGAGAAGCTGTGGCTGCTCCTGGATCCCTGGAGATGTCCCTGCAGGGATGTTGATGGATTTGATGCTGGTCATTCCTATGGGGGAATGAATTCAAGCTGAAAACAGGTTTAGATTTGAAATTAGGGAGAATTTTTTTGGCTTTTGAGGGTAGTGAAGCCCTGGCACAGGGTACCCAGAGAAGCTGAGGCTGCCCCTGGATCCATGGAAGTGCCCAAGGCCAGGTTGGACAGGGCTTGGAGCAACCTGGGATAGTGAAACGTGTCCCTGCCCATGGTAGGAAGGTTGAAACCAGATCATCTTTAAGGTCTTTTCCAACCCAAGCCATCCTCTGATTCCATTGAGGGAATTTTGCCACAGAATTTGGAGCATTTTGGAAGCAAAAGCTGGGGCTGCACCTCTCTGGTTCGCTCTCAGCCTCATGTTTACAGGACCAAAATCAAGCCCACATCCTCCCATTCTTCCCACTCTTTAAAAAAGCTGTTTCCAAGCCCTGGGCATGAAGCAACGTGGCTTTAGCAGCAAGAAATTCAGTGGGAAACGCAGCTAATGATGCTTGGTGCACCTTCCCCCTTCCTCTGCGGGCTCCGATAAGGGCTGAGCTCCCTTTTCTCCCGGGGGAAAGGAGGCAAATGCACTAATAAGGTTTTGGTTTTTTGTTTTATTTTTTTTTTCTCCTCCCCTACCTGTGCCCTTATTTTCATACAACTTAATCTCACTGAAACTTTTATCTCCCTGCCAGCGTGGGCTGGGATTGGCCGAGGGGGGCAGAAGTTGGAGGGGAGGAAACGAGCGGATGGAGACGCTCGCTCGACATAATCAGCTCACCCAAGTTTCCCAAGGAAACCAGACTTCAAATGCTTCACAAGGCTTGCAGGAGCTGCTTACAAATCCCAGTCATGAGCCAGAAGCCCCAGTGCCAGGCACTGCACCAACATATTCCTGCACACAATCCTTTCCCCAGGCCAGGGCTCAGGAGTTGAAAACGAGGAGTTGAAGGTTGGCAAGCGCCCCCTTTTCAATATGAATGTGGAGCAACTCCCTTAATGTGGGTTGGATTTGGCTGCAGCCTGCAAAGGAGCAGAGCTGGGCTCTGCTGGGGTTGGTTTTTTTCATGGGAATGGCAAGGAAATCACAGGGCTTGATGAACTTTGCCTCTGAACAGCCCTACTTGGCTTTGATCCCGCCCAGAAATCCTCTTGGCTCCGTGGAGGAAAATCTGCAGGGCTTGGCCCCATTGGAAGCTGTGAATTTTTTTCTTTAATTTTTTTTTTTTAAGACAAAAAAAAAGGATTCTACTCTTTCTCTGCAGGTAGAAAAAGTGTTTGGGTCTTCACAGGGCAGTGGGTCACCCATGTGCCATTGCCCTGCTGGTGTCACAGCAGGAATGAGCCTGGAAAATGCCTTTATCTACCAAGGCAAGGCTTAAATTCTGGAGCTGCTGTAGGAGTCACTAAAAAACTTATTTCTCCTTTTAGGCCCTGGTTAAACTCCTGCAGAACTTCCCAGGAATCAGTGGACAGGAGGAGAAAGGAACTTTGTGGCAGGAAGGGACTGCAGGCTTGGGGATATTTGGGTGAGCTCAGAGGTCCTGGATCTCCTGGGAGGACTTGACCCATCTTTGCCCAACCCTGCTTTTCCCAAAAAAGGGATTGCTGTGCTCCCACCCCTGAGGTTGGTGGCATCACTGCCTGACCTGGGGTTGGATCTTCATCCAGCTGGTAGGGAAGCCCAGCAGGTGATTCATGGATGGAGTTCATCTCCATGAGATGTTTGATCCTCTCCTCATCCTCTCCTCACCTTCTTTCCTTCTCAGTGGGCTCCTGCAGCTGGAGCTGCACAAATTTGCACATCCTACAAATTTGGAAGACACTCAGAAATTTTTGCACCCCAGATATCAGGAATCTGCTCGCTTCTTTCTTTCTTTTTCTTTCTTTCTTTCTTTCTTTCTTTCTTTCTTTCTTTCTTTCTTTCTTTCTTTCTTTCTTTCTTTCTTTCTTTCTTCCTTCCTTCCTTCCTTCCTTCCTTCCTTCCTTCCTTCCTTCCTTCCTTCCTTCCTTCCTTCCTTCCTTCCTTCCTTCCTTCCTTCCTTCCTTCCTTCCTTCCTTCCTTCCTTCCTTCCTTCCTTCCTTCCTTCCTTCCTTCCTTCCTTCCTTCCTTCCTTTCTTCCTTCCTTTCTTTCTTTCTTTCTTTTCATCAGAAGGCTGGCTAAGAAAAGAATAGCAAAGAAGGATAACAAAGGTTTGTGGTTGACTGTGATTGGCCATTAATTACAAACATCCAACATGGGCCAATCACAGATGCACCTGTTGCATTCCACAGCAGCAGATAATCAATGTTCACATTTTGTTCCTGAGGCCTCTCGGCTTCTCAGGAGGAAAAATCCTAAGGAAAGGATTTTCCATAAAAGATGTCTGCGACATGGAAGAAATGAACTTTCAGGAGCTTTGCACCCTCAACCACCACGGCAGAACTTTGGAGCTGGCCTTGACCTCAGATTTTAGGGTTTCCTTCTCAGGGCTCTTGTCCATCCTGGGGCTCCTTGGGACACCTTCCACTATCCCAGGTTGCTCCAAGTCCCATCCAACCCAGCCTTGGACACTTCCAGGGATCCAGGGGCAGCCACAGCTTCTCTGGGCACCTGTGCCAGGGCCTCAGCACCCTCAGAGTAAAGAATTCCTCCCTAATATCCCACCTAATGTCCCATCTAAATCTACTCTCTTCCATTTTGGAGCCATTCCTGTCCCCTTCCTTTAGGTCCTGAAAGGTCACAGGGGAGGTCACCCCAAAGCTTTTCCTCTCCAGGGGTAATTCTTTTTATATATATATATATATATATATGTATATATATATATGTGTTTGTGTGTGTATATATATATGTATATGTGTATGTATATATGTATGTATAGATGTATGTATATATATGTTATATATAATTACATATATAAAATAATATTATATATATATATTATATATTATTAATTATATTTTTTGAAAAATTTTCTTTGTCTAGGATTTTTCTTCTGGGAAGCTGAGAAGTTTCAAACAAAATGAAAAGGATATTATTTCATTTGCTTTTTCTTGTTTTGTTACTTTAGACTGTGGTTTAAAAATTGTTTATTTAGCATGCGAATTGTTTTCACTTAATGATTAATTACTGTCTGGCTGTGTGGAGATTCTAGAAGAGGTTATGAGTTTTTAAGTAGTATTTTGTTAAGTTTTCTGTAAGTATCTTTTTTCTATTCTTTAGTATAGTATTTTTTAATATAATATAATAAAATAATAAATTCACCTTCTAAAAACATAAAGTCAAATTCATCAATTCCTCCTTCATCCTGGAAACCCATCAAATGCCACATCAAGGCTGAACAATCCCAATTTTCTCAGCCTTAACACCAAAATCCCTAAAGAGACACAAACCACATCTCTATGGGAGCATGGAAACATCCAACAAAGTGCAAAAAAAAAAGTTGTTTTTCAAGGATTTCCAAGGTTTCTGTGTCGGCTTGAATGTACAAGTGGCATCTCGCCTCATTCAGACTGAAGTGTTACCATGGACTGTGAATATGGGATGGATTTATGGATTTCCCAGGCTTCAGGGTGATTGTGGCTCATGGAGAAACCAGCAGAATTAAAAAAAAAAGCAAAACCAGCAAGAAACTCCCAAATTCTGCAGAGAAAAATGGAAAGATGAAGTGATGGGAAGAGCAGGAAAAAGGTGGACAAGAGGGAATATTCCAGTTTCTGTTAAAGTGGAGGAAGAAGGAATCATCCAGGTCAAATGTGGTTAAAAAATAGATGATGGACGTGGGAGCAAAGTGGTAAAAATGGTTTAGGCTAATTGTGGTTTAATTACCACATTAATGACACAATGCAAATGAGACTGATGTCACCAAGCACAGGGAGCAGCTGATGCCACCTTTGAAGAACCCAGGTTGGTGGGCACCAGGCAGGGATTCTGCTCCAAATAAAGCTGTGTCCTTGATGGACAGCTCCCTGTGCAGGGCTGATCCCCAAAAATAGAGAAATGGAGCCAGAATCCATCTGGGAGGAAAATGGGAATAATGCTGGGGGCGCCTCGTGAGATTGAAGCTGTTCATCTCCACTCAGCCTCTGTCAAAATTGGAAAGGAAGAGAAAAAGAAAAGAGGAGCAGGTTAAAAATATCAGGGGTTCATTGCTGAGAGGTGGTGAGTAAGAGCTGCAGACAAAATGATCAGCAGAGAAATCAGTCAAGGAGCTGTAATTTGTTCTGACTCATGATCCAGCCCAATGGGATTGAAATTAAAATTGGTCAAAGCAGCCACTTCTCCACAGATGGCTGATGATTAAACCCAGCAACTCACTGCCACAAGACAGCACGGGGTTCTAATAATAACAGAGCAAACCCCAGGAGCAGGGAAACGGCACTTTCATGCTTTGATAAATCAAATCATTCCAGATTATCTTTTGGAAAAGTTTAACCACAGCTCCAGCATGGCTTGGAGTCTCCGGGTTGGGCTTTTCACCCTTGAGGATGTCCAAGCTCAGATCTGGTCTCTGCCACCTCTGAGGCTGCTCTGAGTGATGGCACTTGGTCACAAAATCACAATTTAAGTAGAGGTGAGCTTGCAAATAAAGAGATTTTTTTTCCCCCTACATTTAATATATGAACATTCATTGATTACCAAGGGTAATATAGATTATTATTGGATATTAGAGTCAAAATTAAAAATCCACCTTCCAGATGGGAGTCAAAATTAAATTACAGTCAAAATTAAAAATCTAGATGAGCACCTGCTGTCCTGTGCTCAGCTTCAGAGAGGTCCAGTCTTAGCTTCTGTTAAAATCTTGTGGCCATCCAAAAAAAGTGCAATAAAATTCCTACAGCCACCACAAAAAAGAACAATTAGAAAACCAACAAAATCAAAGCAGCCAATCCTTTATATATGTATAATACATATGTAAATATAAATATATTATATAATATATTTATATATTTGTAAATATATAAATTTAATACATTTATAAATATATAAATATAATATAAATATAAATATAAATATAAATATAAATATAAATGCACTTTTTTAAAAATAATTTTTCTACTTGACGAGATTTGGGCAGGAAAATGCAACAATTGAAAATCACATCAATATAATAATATGTTAGCCATATAATTTTGGAAAAAACCAATTAATTTACTCATTGTTATTGGAGCAGGCCCTCACAGTCCCAAGCATTAGGACAGCCTTGCTCTGTTGGAGGTTTTTTCCAACTTCTCTTTGGAGTTTGATGAATTTTTAAAACTTTATGTCAGGCTTTTCAAGAAAAAAATGGAGAATGGGAGGGATGGTCCATAACTGTGGGAAAAGCCAATTTTTAAGATGTTTTTTTCTTTTCCAGGGCTGTCTGCAAGGCAATGACCAGCACTGTGGGCTTGCAGAGATGGGGAGTGGATCCTTCCTCCCCCCTCCTCCTCTCCATCCCTCAGGATGCTGCAGCCAACACAGTGGATGGAGAACATCCTCTCTGCTCCCCAGGGATGTCCACTGGAGATCCCAGAGAAATCCCACTTGCAGAGGTGGGAAAACCAGTGCCAGGCGTGGAGGACAAACCCAGGGGAGGACCTGCCATGGACACCCATCCATGCTGGGTGTCAATGTGCCTTCAGCACCTCCAAAGGTGCCCAGGTGTGGACATCCAGGGAATGACAGGTTCCGGCATGTTCTGAGGCCCAGATTGTCACAGGTGTCCCTACATGTGTCCCAGTGTCCTTACAGGTGTCCCAGATTACCACAGGCTTCCCTACAGGTGTCCCTATAGGTGTCTTGGATTCTCACAGGTGTCCCTACAGGTGTCCCAAATTGTCACAGGTGTCCCTACAGGTGTCCCAGATTCCCACATGTGTTCCAGATTCCCACAGGTGTCCTTACAAGTGTCCCAGATTGTTACAGGTGTCCCAGGTTCCCACTGGTGTCCCCATAACTCCTGAGGCTTTTCTCCTCAGGAGATCAATACGTGTGGTGAGATTGCAAACATTGGGTCAACCATAATTGATTGGAGTAGTTGATTACCTCCCTTAATTGCTGTCACAAATGAGGCCCAATTAAGGCTTCTCTTTGGGAGTGATCTCACGGGGGACCACTCACACCCGCAGCAGCAATGGGTCCCTTTCTGTCCTGGAATGAGAATTTTTCTCACATTTGTCACAAAGTTAATTTTTTATTTTGCTAGTGGTCGTTATCATGGAATCCCAGAGTGGTTTGGGTTGGAATGGGTTGGGTTGGAATGGAATGGGTTGGGTTAGGTTGGAATGGTTTGGGTTGGATTGGAATGGGTTGGGTTGGAATGGGTTTGGCTTTAAAGCCCATCCAGCGTCACCCTTCCCATGGCAGGGACATCTTCCACTGTCCCACTCTGTTCCAAGCCCATCCAACGTGGCCTTGGGCACTGCCAGGGATCCAGGGGCAGCCACAGCTGCTCTGGGAATTCCATCCCAGCCTCTCACCACCCTCAGAAGGAAGAATTCCTTCCCAATATCCCATCCAAATCTCCACTCTTTCAGCTTGAATTCATTCCCCTTTTCCCATGACTGAATTATCTCTCCTATGCTTTTGCAAGGAGGATAAACGTGTAAATCAGTTTATTTATTGAAATAAAATATTGTCTGGGGGATTTTTTTCCCCTCTTGCAGTGAGTTCCACTGATGGACAAAGTGTGGAGCATTGAAGTGTAGGAACACCCCACACGTGGGGTCAGGAACAGCACTGGAACCTTTGAGTGGTTCCCAAATTTCCAACCACAAACTCATTCTTCTCACCTGGGCCACTTCTCACCTGCCAGGAGCTGCCAAATGTGAACAGCCACTGCCATCTAGTGACCACGAAACAGCTCCTGAAAATTCCTTTTCTGCCTTCTTCAGGGGACGTGAGAAAGGAGATTGTTGGAATATGAAATGCAAGGAGCTCTCAGAACTTTGGGCCTGGGAGCCAAAGCTTAGAGTTAAACCCAGGATTTGATCTGAGACCTTGGAAAAGGCTCCAAAGCTGAGGTGCTGGAAGTGAGAATGTGGATTTGTAGTTTAAAGCAGAGACATGTTAAGTAGAAGAAAGTTTAGAATATATAAAATATATAAAAAATAAAACAGTTCCAGAGGTAAACAAGGAGTTTAGAGTGCAGCACTGTAGGATTTTGTGTCATGATTGGCTAAGAAAGTTTACATTGTAGCATGGGTCCATGACACAAAATATTTAAGGATTGAGTCAAAAATATAAATATCCTTGTTAGAAGTATTTTATTAGTTAATAAATCATTACAAGTTCTTGTAACTAAAGGTCTTGCAACCTTCTGAACCATGCAGCGAAGATGTGAGCCAAGCTCACCGTTCCTGCCTCTGTTGAAAATAAGAAAATAAACCCCATCATCTAAAAACCCAGAGGTCCTGTCTCTAACTCATTCCTTCAAAATTCCTTCCAAAATCCCCATAAGAGATGAGCACCTGGGCCCAGGAGAAGAATGTCAGATTATATGGAGTCATTTCATTGTCCATTGGTTTGCCACTTCTTGAGCAGGTGGGAAGGGAATTTGAACTTTACTGAAGTGTCCCTAGAATTTTTAGGGTCGGAGAAGTTTCTAAAATAATTGTCTTAGTTTTGTATGGGAGGTATTTACAGAAGTAATGTAAAGCTTCTAACTATTAGAAAGTTGTGTGTACTTCTGCGAAAAACACATGTTAAAGATGACAGAAACTTAGAAACTTCATCTTTTCTTCTGGACTGGAAGAAGGTAACAAGAAGCCCCTGTTGTGGCTAGGCCAGGCCCTGTCCAGGAGCGCATTCTATCAACCAAGACTAAACCCACCACACTCATTAATACATTAACCTAAAAATCTCTAATTAACAAACCAACACCACTGCAATAATAAAATCCAGGCACCACTGTGTTCACCACTAACCCATGTCCCCACATGGTTCTGAACACTTCCAGGGATGGTGACTCCACCAGTTCCTTGAGAAGACTGTTCTGGTGGTTGACAACAATTTTGGTGAGGAAATTTTCCCTAATCTCCAATCAAAACCTCCCCTAATTGAGGCTGTTCCCTCTCCTCCTGTCCCTGTCCCCTGGGATAAGACCCCAAATCCCCCCCGGCTGTCCCCTCCTGTCAGGAGCTGTGCAGAGACACAAGGTCCCCCCTGAGCCCCCTTTTCTCCAGGCTGAGCCCCTTCCCAGCTCCCTCAGGAATTCTCCAGCCCCTTCCCAGCTCCCTCAGGAGTTTTTCAGCACCTTTCCAACTCCATTCCCTGCCCTGGACACACTCCAGGTTGCTCCCTTCTCCCTCATCTTGGTCTTCCCATCCTGACCCTCCCTTGTGCCTCAGGAGATCTCAGTGTCCTCACTCCCCTCTCAGTCCTGGCCTCACCCAACCCAGCTGTTGGAATTACAATCCTGAACTAACACCAGGAGGAAAGATCCCCTCTGGATGCTCTTATTGTCCAAAGGGGAGGAAGAGGAGGAGGACTTAGAAGAGAAGTTTTGCAGAGATGGGAAGAGAAGGATGGACACAACAGGAGTGAAACAGGGACAGAGAAAGGGGGGGCAGATTCATCCCAAGATAAAGCCATGGAAAACCAGGAAGAGCAGAACCAGAGTGGGAGATCAAAGAACAGATGGGCAGATGCCAAAGAGGAAGAGGGACACCCATCAGGGACAAGGATGAGCTGGAAGAACCTCAGCCCATCTCCTGGCAGGGAAATCCAGACCCTTTTCCCTCCGGGAGGGAGTAAAAGGGTGGGAACAGGCTGTGGGAAGGGAGAATCCCCATCTCTGCTCCCTTCCCTGGACACGCTCCAGCCCCTCAGTATCCTTCTGCTCATGATGAACCCAAAACTGACCCTGGGATTTGAGATGTGGCCACACCAGGGCTGAGTACAGGGGGACAGTAAGACCTGAATAACTCCTGACTCTGGTCACTCCAATGACCTGCCCATATTCCCAGGAAAAGCTGTCCTGTCCATGGAAAGGGTGGTCTGGGGGATGGGATTTATCCATCTCTGTCTGCTTCAGCTGCTCTGCTCCTCCCTGTGGCTCCAGCCAGAGCTGAACCACCCAGCTGCAGCAGTTTCAGTTATCAGAGCATTAATTAATTGATTAAATTGATTAAATTAAGTGATTAGAGTGATTTAATAAGAGATTGCCATCTGGGAGGAACCCACAGCTCAAAGGAGGGTAATTCAGGGCTCTGCTTGCCAGCTATTCACCCTCACCTTCCCATGAGCTGAGTTACCTCAGGATGGCCCCAAGCCATGTCTCAGATCCCAGATTTTAGCCTCGCTCTCAGTGGTTTAGGAAAATGGGACTGGAATTGGAATTGGGACTGGAATTAGAATTAGTCCTATATTGGAACCCCATGTTGGCTGCTGAAAATTTCAGATTTCTGTGCTGCCAGGCACTGACCCCCAAGAGAACACTGTGCTGACCTAAGGCTGTGGAGAAGCTTCCAGAATGGAATGACAGAACTGGGATTGTGGGTGTGGAGTTTGGATAGAAGTGTGTGATATCACAGGGTGGGAAACTCAGAGTTTAAGGGTTTAGAATACAGTAATGGATATAAAGCAAGGTGGAGGTTTTAGGGTGGAGGCTGCTCCTTCTTCTTCTTCTTCTTCTTCTTCTCCCTGGGTTTGGGTGGTTTTGTGTAATTGGATAAAAAAGTCCCCATTGCAGCCACAAGTGGTTGGTTATTGGGTTAAAAGTAAAAATAATTGAGGTGTCATTTCTTAATTGGACAGTTGATCCTTCAAAGGCCTTGCAGAGAGAGAGATGGGGCTCCATTTTTAGTTTGTTGGGGTGAAGTGCTGCAGAACTCAGGGTTTGTGAGACTGTGACAGAGATAAGAACTGATAAACATCTGAGTCCCAACACAAAATACCATCTCACTCATTTAATCCCCACCTTGGCAAAATAGCAGCAAACAATCCGCAAAGGAGGGAGTTTTGTATGGATTCCCCTCGTCTGGGACTGCAATAAGCTCTCCAGGAGAAAATTCCTGATGGAAGTTTTCAGGTGGAGGCTTCTCCTTCTCCTTCTCCTTCTCCATGGGTTTGGGTGGCCCCATTCATGGTGGGGGTTGAAGTGAGCCGATGTCACTGAGCTCCATCTCCCTCTGAGAAGCCCAAACTGAGCTGGCAGAACGTTTTACAATCACCCAATCCTGCATGGATGTGGAAAAGAAGTGAATTTCCATCTCTCCCAGGGACATTATTTCATCCTCCACCTGCACACAGCTTAGAAAAACACAACTCAGGGCTGAGTGTGAGACAACACACAATTGGGGAATCCTCTGGAGAGTTCCCTGCCCAAAAAACACCCAAAACCTGGTGCTGTGCTGGGACAGGTCTCGTTTGCCAGAAGATGGCACTGGTTCTCCATGGAACTGTCTGTGGAACAGGTGCATCCCAACCCGTCCCAGCTCCTTCTGCTCCTCTGCTTGCCCTAAAGCCTTTCCCATGGATCCCGCAGATTTTGGGTTCATCAGGAGCACCAGGGCAGCTTTATCTGCACCCAGAATATCCTGGAATTCACAGCTCTTCCTGCACAACGAGTGCAGAGCAGGCAGAGTGGATTCCTCACTTGTAACAGTATGAAAAAAACCACTAAAACACTTTTTGTTTGGTTTTGGTTATTTTTGTTCCCTGTAGTTTTTCACTCCCTTGACTCAAAGCCTTATTTCCAAAGGAGAAAAAGCACCTGAAATAAATAAATGTCTTCAGCTTGGCAAGGATTATTTTATTTAATTGCTGGTTATCTCTACACTGGAGATGCTCATCTGGTCATTCCAGCTCCCGGAAACCCATGGAAATCACGGGAGAAATGGGGAATGATGGGTTTTCATTCTGACATAGAGGAACAATTGTGATTTTAAGGTGATCTGGAGCTCCCTGTGCTCCAGGCCAGGTTTGTGTCAGGATTTCTGTTACATTATTCCCCAACTTGTGGCACTCTGGCTGGAGAGACCCTCGTGGAGTGGTTTTGTGTCAGGAAAGAGATGCACTGGATCTTTTTGGTCTCCAAGTTCTTGTTTGTTGTTATCTAATCTAGAGTTTTGCACGCTGTCCGCACCAGGCTTAGCATGTTGGAAAAGCACCACAAAAATGGCCAACAATCTCTTGTTCCAAGGTCTTTTCAGACTAAACTATCCCATTAAGAGCTGACACCTGGATTATTTTCCCTTTTAACCCAATAACTGATCCCACAGAGCTGCAATGGGCACTTTTCTGCCCAATCACAAAATGCCACCCAAACCCATGGAGAAGGAGGAAGAAGCAGCATGAAGAAGAAACCCAGGATGACACCCTGTGCCCTCCATCTTGCTGCCATCCACAACACACTAAAAACCCCAAACCCTCAATTCCTCACCAAGTGACACACCTACACTGCTCTCTATAATCTATTGCACACTTTTGTGGATTCCAGTCTATTCTGGAGTTTAGGAAACTTTCTCCATGGATGAGGGTCAGAGTCAGTGCTGCCCTGGGGGTCAGGGCACCCCAGAGCAGACACAGAAATATTCCCAGTGCCCTGGGTTTGCACACAGGGTTTGTGGCCAACAGATGGGGCCATTTCCACACCCTGCTCCTGCAGATCCCTCAGAGCAGCTTCTCCCAGTGCCCACAGCAAGGTGGCTCCAGAGTCCCTGCGATGAAATTTCCATGGGATGTGAGGAGGAAAAGCTTTCAGGTCAGTGGAAAAGGTCTTGGAACAGACCAGCAGGCAGGCAGGAGCAAGTCTCCAACAAATCCTGTTCCTCTGCTTCTTTCCTGTGATAAAAGCTGCCAGTTCTGCCAATAAAACCTGGAAAACTCCCCGAGGGCAGTGGTGGTTCCTCACTCAGAGGAGCAGCAGGGCTTTGCCAGCCGGGAGAACAGCACAGATTTTTCCCAACTTCTTCCTGAACATAATCTCTGTTCCTGAGCTTTCCACTTGTAGGGATGCAGGATTTCTCTCTGCCCTGGGAAAATCCAGTTTTTCATCATTTAGTGAGCCATGGCACTTTGGGAATCCTGTGATTCCTGGTGTGTATCTGACCTTCCCAGACTGGGCATCAGGGACCAGCAAAGAATCCATCAAAAAGGCAGAAAAACCATTTTTTTCCCCAGTCCCACATCTGGAAAAGCAGAGAAACACCTGCTGCAGAAGCAAATAAGAGCCACTCTTTTATTCCATTTTCAACACTTTTAATGCCTGTGCGTTAAGACCTCGACCTGTAAAAAGCAAAATAAAGGCATTGAACTTTTTATAGCAGGAATCTTCCTGCTGATTAAGAATATAAATAATAATAAATATTAATAAATAAATGAAATATAAATAATAAAATAGAATTAAAATTATAATAAATAATAAATAACTAATAATAAATATTGTTCAATTGCCAGGTGGAAGAGAGCAATGCTGGGACTTGCTTTGCCCTGCCAGGTTCCATCCTATGTGTGGATTTAATTGCCTGAATCACTGAGTTCTTACTTTGTTAACCTAAAAATCTCTAATTAATAAACCAATACCACTACAATCATAAAATCCAGGCAGTAACCCAGCACCACTGTGTTCGCCACTAACCCATGACCTGTGGGAAGGAGAGAAATCCCCCAAAGCAAAGAGAAAAACCCCAAACATCAAAGGAAAACCCAGTAAGGTGCAGTTTTAGCCCAGGACAAGGCTGAGTCACCCAGGCATCATCCAGCAGCACAGGTAAGTGCTGGTCCTGAAGTTTTACAAGGTTCCTGCAAATCACACTTGGAATCACAGAATATCCTGAGCCAGGAGGGATTCACAAGGATCAAGGGGTCCAAATCCTGGTCCTGACCCCAAAATCACACTGTGGTTTAATAAGGGAGCACAAGGGAGAAAATGCAAACCCCAAATTTGCACCTGAGGCCTCATGTCCTTCACCTCCTCCCAGCTGGCTCACCCAAAATCCTCTCCCCAAATTTCAGGCTCCTCCTATTGTAGGAATGTGTTTTGTGTAGACAGAGTGACAAAATTATTTTTTGTTTTTTAAAAAGGAAAGAAGTTCAGAATTTTTTTCCTTGGATTAGGTAAAAAAGGCATTTTATAGGCCTAGAGGACTTCAAACTTAAGGATAGCTAATTGGCCAGGAGCTAAAAAGTGTCATTTGGGCAATTTACAAGAAAATGAAGAGAACAAAGGATCCATGAGGATCAACAGGTCCAAATCCTGGCCCTGC
>NW_027428445.1:0-36564 GCF_047830755.1 Zonotrichia albicollis
TGGGGCCTTGCAAAAATGCTGATCCTCCTCGGAGCTGAATAAGAAGGGAGATAGGAGATGAGATGAGACAAGGACCTGGCCCGAAGAATGTGGAGATGACTGAGTGGGGAGAGATGATTGGAGTGGCCTTTTGGCTGGACTTTTCTTGTAGCCATGGACTCAGTTTGTTCCTGTGACACAGAGACTGCACTTAGGGGGAGGCAGTGCCTCAGAACCAGGAGGGTTCATCATGGGGACCCCTCGGCCCCAGGGGGTTGGAAAAATATGGGGGGGACAGATGTCCCAAAGCAGAGACTGTGCCTTTTTGGAGTGAGACAAGGCATCCTTAAAAGACAGCCCTAGAAGCAGCTCTGGTCCATGCCCAGTGGTGAGAGCACTGAGCATGGAAGGGAAGATGTCACAAATGGCAAAAGGACTTTTTCGGGGCGGTGCCGAGTGACATGGAAGCACACGAGGTTTCAGCGTATTTCCAGGGGAAGCCTATGGAACAAGAAGGACTCCTCTCCTCTTCATGGACTGAAGTTTGAGTATACTAAAGGGTGGTGCCAGGCTGGGCAGTTGGTGATTTGGGAGAATGTATGTGATTGGGAAATTCTGGTGTTGGGGAGGAGGAAAGTGGTTTTTGTAAGGTTTTCAATTTTTTTTTCTTTTCCTTATATTTTTTTTTCCTATTTTTCTGTAGTTTAGGTAATAAAGTGTTCTTTATGTTTAAGCTGGAGCCTGTTTTGCTTATTCCTGGTCACATCTCACAGCAGACACCAGGGTGAGGGCATTTTCATGGGGGCACTGGCTCTGTGCCAGGCTCAAACCATGACAGATACTAAGGTTGTGCCACTCCTTTATCCTTTTCCAATATTCTTCAAAGATGCCCCAGGTTTCAGGGACTAGGTGGCTTTTTCCACAGATTAAATTCACTATTTCACACCTTGGTTGCTCAGCCCCTGGGTTACAGTGTCTCGATAATTCAGGGGTGCATGTATGACACGTGGAACTCTGTCTATATGAAATACAATGAAATAAACAGGGCCAGGAGACTTCTTCTCCTTTTTAATGCCTTTATTAAAAGTGATCAGCTCAGGATTGGGCGGCTCAGCAGGGCTGCAGTCCCCGTCGTGTCTCCCAGGGCGACTCAGAGGAGGAGGAGATGTGCAGCTCTGTCCACTAGGGGCAGAGCTCGGGGATCCGGTCCTCGTGGGAGCCTTTAGGGCGTGGTGTCCCCGTCAGATGTTGTTTTTCTCAGCGTGGTCACCCTCATTCTCGGCGCTGGGGACGACTCCCGTGGTCAGGGCGAGAGGGACTCCGCATCTCTGCAGGCTGAGCACTCGGCTCCTCACGTCCAGACATCACTCCAGTCTCTCACTCTTATTTGGCTCGTTGTTTTTGGGGCTTTCTCTGTGCGTTTAGAGTAGGGGATCCCAAAAAGCATGCTGGTCCTGGAGTCACTTTGCATAACCCCCCCCACCCTCTCAGGTGTCTTCACTATTCTGGGAAAAGTACACCTTAGCCTGGGGCAAGGCTCTGGTAATACAAAAGGAGCGATAAGCTACAACGACCCATGATTACAATAGCAAAACACACAGAACTTTGGCAGGGACTGTGATCTGGCTGCCTTTTTGTAACTTTTTCTCACAAAAAAAATTAACAGAATTTTCGTTTATAACATACAATACCACCTCCTCTGACACTTTAAACATCGGAGGAGAACCCAAGCTGTGTGCCAGTCTAGCTCCCAGCAAAAAGCTGTCAATCCACACACAAAATCACCCCTTCCAGACCCCACCTCAAGGGGTTCCTAAGCACCCGTTCAACTGGCAGTTGTTCCCAGTCAAATGCTAGATAGCAACTTGTTGAACTTTGGTATATCCCCCCTAAGAACACTCTGTCTCTCCCTCTGTCCTCCCATTCTATGACTACCCAGTCCCCTGCTGGATGAAAAGATTGGCTTGGTTCAAGCTGAAACCACCTGTCTAGAGCCTGTCTGGGAAGCCAGGCTCTCTCTCGGCCTGAGCTTGAGGTTCTGCAGCCACCGTGGGCAAATCACCTCTCGCTTGCAGCAAAAACCAAGCAACAAAACCCGTAACGCAAAGGATCTCCCAGTGACAACTTCTAACATCGAAGGGCAGTGTTATTGCACAACAAACACTATAATCTTAGCCCAGCTGGGCTTGCTGACTACCTTTAGCTGGTTCCGGCCCTTATCAACCAGCGATGTGGTGCTAGCAAATCCCAACTTGTACTATGTTCCTGCTAGCTGCGCTATCAGCTAGCAGTGTTCGAAGCAACCTCACAAAACCACAGCTTTTGCCCGGGCCCAATAGCTGCCTCAAGCCCCAACTGAAGCTCCCCCTGCACCATGCTGGCACTGCCACCCAGCACTGCTGCCAGCAGCCCCAGGCCGCCTGGGGCCATGCACATCCACACTCTACCACCGCTGTTGTGCCTGCGCTTTCCAGCAAAGTCGCACTGCATCTGAGCTTCCCAGCAACGCCGTACTACGCCTGTGCCTCCCAGCAACGCTGCCCCACACCACGAGCCCCTGTTTGTTAGCGGTGACTCGCACCACACCTCTGCTGCCTTTCCCCTTAAAGCAGCGATCTCTGAGCAGTGATGAGCACTCTTCATCATTTCACTCACACCCCCACACACACACGCAAGCACGCACATCCAGATGTAACAAACACACCAAACCAAAGTCAGGATTTCACCCTCCGCTTCCCCAGCTGCCTATCAGCTGGAGATCCCCCACCACTGGCCTCACCCCCAGCAGGTGATTTGCTTGCAAGCCACCTGGGCAAGACTGCCGGCAAAGACATCTCAATGCGACTTACCAGATGCCAACCTTAAAAAAAGGAAACTAATACATACCGCTTCCATTCGCAGTCACAATGGGCTGTGGTCTGCCGGCCCCGCAGTGTGAAGCCGAGGCACAGAGTCCCTCCCAGGGAAGAGCCCCGCGGCGCCTGAGGGTGTCTGCCCCCAACTGGACAGCGGGTGAGCAGAGTAGTCCCTTCATGGTCGCCAAATGAAGTGATATATGGAATAAATAGACTCCACAACAAGATGCAGTTATGAAGTGGGTATGTATGTCAGAAATTTTCATTTTCCAATGCCCTTTGTTCCATGGCAGAGGTTTCTTAAGTAAAAAGGTTAAAATTCAACACATAATTCTACAAGCTAAACTTTAAATGCTTAATTCATATTGCTAACTCAAGTGAACTCCAAAAATCTCTATTTCAGTATGGGAAGCCACTGTGAAATTGTTCCATTTTCTGGCTGGAGGGAAGGCTTGAAGTATTTGAAAGGAAAGCACAAGTGATGGAGAGAAAGGTTGAATATTTGGGGCACATTTTGACTGATGGCTTGGGGTATGTTAGCCCGGAGGGGGTCCAGGGAATCTTGGCGGTGCCGATGCCCAGGACTGAAAAGGAGTTGTTACAATATTTAGGATTAATAGGGTTCTACAAGACCTGAATTAAGGAACTTTATGTTATTCTGAAGGTACCCAAAATTGTAATAAGCACTGTGGTCCTCTGGTACAAGGCTGTGAGAAAAGAATTTTAGTGGACTCCCTTCCCACCCGAGGGGCGCCCCGCTGATTTCAGCGGCCTGAGTGGGATTGGAGTCCGAAAAACCAATCAAATTCACAAAGAGTTGCAACCAGAGCCACAGCCAAGGGGGATAAAAGGGCCCAAATCTCGGCAAGCTCGGAACTATCCAGAGAGATCTCTGAGACCCGAAGTTTTTTTTCACTCAGAAAAATCGACGTGCACGAAGAAATCCACATGGGAAAAGGAACCGTAAGTATCGTGTGGTTGAGACGTGACTTTGTCACGAGGCAAGTGCGGACCCCATGATCGCAATTCCACCATCCCGCCAGGGACGTGGTCGATCAAGGGGGAAGCGAGAGGCTTTGCCAGACACACACGAGACCCAGGGCTCGGGGGGAGTCTAGGGGGAAAACCGGTCACGGTTGGGATCAGGAGGGGGGAAGAGATAAGCCTGGAAAATTCCAGGAACCCGTCTGCCTTCTGATCCAGAGGAAACAGGTAAAAATCAGCCTAAAAAGTCAGCAGAGCAGTTCGCTGCTTGACTGGGTCAGGCTGGCAGCTTTTCACGAGCCGGAAAACCCGACATTGGCGAGAGAAACGGGACCTGCAACGGACGTCCCAGCGAAAGGAGAAAAGGTAAGAAAAATCGTAGTAATCATTGAGAAAATGGGGTTGGGAAAGAGCAGACTCCAGAGAAAAGCTCAGGAAAAACCCTCCCAGGGTCCCAAAAGAATTCTGCCAGAAATCCCAAGAGATAGTTACCTGGGATGGATGCTGGAACACTGGGACGAAAGCCCGATGAGGGTGGGAAAGTCCAAGGAGAAAATGATCCATTTTTGTATGGAAAAATGGGGAGGGAGGGAGGGAGGGAGGTCGGTCGGAAAATACATAGTCTGGTCGATTTTCGGCACGTTTGAAGCATGGACTTGTGAGTCTTTGTGTGACCACGTGGCCGATTGCTGCCCGTGGGATCCTGAGGAAACTGAGTGTGCCGAAATGTGGAGGCACTCTTGTTCGGGTCTATACTCGATATGAGCTCTCCAGCACGCAGCAAAAGTGGGAAAGGAATGGGAACCGTTGGAAAATCTTCCACCCCCTTACCTTGTGGCCCTGCAGCAGCCCGAAGCCGTGCAGGTACAAGTGGTTCCAGGGATGCCTCCCGAGGCGGGGGCTCAGCAAGCTCAGGTGACAGCACCGCCGCCACCTCCAGAGCAGGCAGCAGCATCTGCTTTCCCACATGGCCATGCGGCTGCGGCACAGCCGCTGCCGCAGGCTTCTCCAAAAATCAAGGAGAGAAAGGGAAACATCTCTAGGGACATCTCTCCCGCAGCACATCGAACGAGGCAGCAGACAAGGAGGGCAACCAGGGGGGAAAGTGGAGATGAGGAGGAAAAACCCAGCATCTACCCTTTACGGGAAATGCCGACAGCTCCGGGGGTGATTGGATACGTACACACCCCAATCGACACAAGTGATGTGAGTGCGTTCAAAAAGGAAATGGGAAAATTAATGGATGATCCTTTGGGCATGGCGGAGAGGTTGGATGAATTTTTGGGAACCAGCATATACACCTATGAGGATCTCCAAGAGATCTTAAGATCGCTGTTTAACAACAAGGAGAGAGACATGATCTGGCAAGCCTCGATCAAAGATGGGGAAAAGCAAAACCCGAACGGGGGAGCTGGGGAAGAAAGGTGGCCAAACCAGAAGCCATCTTGGGAAGCCCAGAGAGACGAGGGAAGGCAGAAGATGATAAATTTGAGAAATATGGTCATTCAGGGTATCTGGGAGGTGGTACCAAAAGGGCAAAACATGAGCAAGGTACTCAGAGAGTGTCAAGAGAAAGATGAAACCTCCATGGAGTGGCTGGAAAGGCTCTGCAAAGGTCTGAGAATGTATTCAGGAACAGACCCTGATTCTCCGGTGGGGATGGTGTTGTTGAAAATGCAGTTTGTGGCGAAATCTTGGGAAGATAATTGGAAAAAGCTAGAGAAAATAGATGGGTGGCAAGAGCAGGGCTTGCAGGAACTGCTGCGGGAAGCCCAGAAAGTATACATGAGACAGGATGAGGAGAAACAAGAGATTCAAGCCAAGGTTTTGGTGGCGGCAGTAAGGGAAGCACAGAAGCAGGAGCAAGGGAAGGATATGGCGAAAAAGGCGGCGGCGAAGAAACCGGGTTCGTCACAGGGGAAGGGCCTGGGCTAGCAAATGCTTTTACTGCAAACAGAAGGGGCACATTGGACAGAATTGTCCCAACAAAGCCAAGGACCAGGCAATGTTCCAGGAAGATTAGGGGTGTCAGGGGCTTTTCAGTTTGGGGTCCAGAACACCGAGGGAGCCCTTGATAAAATTAAAAGTAGGACCCCACAAGGAAGAAATGTGGTTTATGGTACACTCAAGGGTGTAACGGACAACGGTGCTACAAATACCAAAAGGGTGCTTTCTGAGCAGTGACTCCATGATGGTAACTGAGGCAAAAGGGGAAACTTTCTAGGTTCCAATCATAAAAAATGTAGAAATAGACACGGGAAATAAAAAGCGCAAAGGAAATATATTGTTGGCCAGGGATGCGGACTTCAATTTGCTGGAGCGGGATATGATGGTTTCGCTGGAAATTGGGTTGGCGGTGGAAAAATCCCGGCTCAAGGTGAGACTTTACAGCCTCACTGTTCAAGATGAGGAAAAGATAGACCTGAGGGTGTGGTATGTTCAGGGGGAGGCCAGGAGGCTGGACACAGAGCCGATTCGGGTTGAGATTGAGAGACCAGAAGACCCGATATGGGTCAAACAGTATCCCATCTCCATGGAAGGGAGGAGGGGTTTGAAACCAGTGATTGATGAATTGATAAAGAAAGGTACACTGGAGCTATGCATGTCCAGACAAAACACCCCAATTCTGGCGGTGAGAAAAACAGATGGCAGCTTCAGGCTGGTGCAGGACTTGCGGGCTGTGAATCAGAGAACTAAGACTTTGTTTCCCACAGCTTCAAATCCTTACACTTTGTTGAACAATATCTCTCCTGAGGACACTTGGTACAGTGTAATTGACTTAAAGACACTTTCTGGACCTGTCCTCTAGCTGAGGACAGCCGCAATTATTTTGCGTTTCAGTGGGAAGATCCAGAGATGAACAGAAAGCAGAAGCTCAGGTGGACTTCATTGCCTCAGGGCTTCGTGGACTCTCCAAATTTATTTGGACAGGCACTTGAACAAGTTTTAAGTAATTTTGTACCGATTGAAGGGACAAAACTTCTACAGTATGTAGATGATTTGTTGGTCGCAGGTCAAAGGGAGGAGGCGGTAAGGACAAGCACAATCGAGCTTTTGAACTTTTTGGAGGAAAGGGGGTTGAAAGTTTCAAAGTCAAAGTTGCAATTCACAGAACCTGAGGTCAGGTACTTGGGACATTGGTTAACCAAGGGCAAAAAGAAACTGGACCCAGAGAGGGTGGCATGGATTATTGCCTTGCCAGCCCCGCAGACAAAAAGGGAGGTCAGACAGCTTTTGGGGTTGTTGGGATATTGCCGGCAGTGGATTGAAGGGTACAGTGAAAAGGTCAAGTTTCTATACAAGAAACTCACCACGGACCGGATCAAGTGGACAAAGTCAGATGAAGAAGAATTTAAGGGAGTCAAGGAGGCACTCACAGCAGCACCAGTGCTGAGTCTCCCTGACATGAGAAAACCCTTTCAGCTGTTTGTGGACGCTAGCAATCACACAGCACATGGGGTGCTGACACAGGACTGGGCAGGAGTCAGCAAACCTGTGGGTTACTTGTCCCAGCTTTTGGACCCGTTCAGCAGGGGCTGGCCCACCTGCTTGCAGGCAATTGTGGCCGTGGTTTTGCTGGTGGAGGAGGCCAAGAAGGTAACCTTCGGTGCACCTCTGGTAGTATTCGCACCGCACAACATGCAGGGCATACTACAGAAGAAAGCAGACAAATGGCTCACGGATGCAAGATTGTTAAAGTATGAAGCCATTTTGATTCACTCGCAGGACTTGGAATTGAGAACTACAACTGCGCATAACCCTGTGCAGTTTCTGTTTGGGGAAGCTTCAGAGGAGCTTGTTCACTACTGCGTGGAGGTGGTTGAGTTACAAACCAAGATCAGAGAGGATTTGGAAGAGGAGGAATTGGACGAGGGAGAAAAGTGGTTTGTGGACGGGTCAAGCAGAGTGGTTGAAGGGAAAAGGAAATCAGGGTACGCAGTCGTGGATGGGAGAACAGGAAAAGTGATTGAAGCAGGTCCCCTGAACGCGAGCTGGTCAGCACAAGCATGCGAACTGTACGCAGTTCTGAGAGCCTTGAAGGGAATGAAAGGGAAAAAGGGAACAATTTTTACAGATTCAAGGTATGCCTTTGGAGTGGTTCACACTTTTGGGAAAATTTGGGAGGAAAGGGGACTGATTAACACGAGGGGAAAGGGACTGATGCATGGGGAATTAATCCGGCAAATCTTAGAGGCTCTAAGAGGGCCAGAGGAAATTGCGGTGGTCCATGGGAAGGGACACCAGGCAGGAATTCAGTTCTGGACCAGGGGGAACAACTTGGCAGACCAGGAGGCCAAAACTGCAGCGTTGATGATGGTAAGTACCCCAGAGATTGAAAGGGAAGAGACCCCTGACAATCCTCCTCCGCCCTCCCAAAAGGAGATCGAATGTTATGAGAAGATCGGAGGAAAATTGAAGGAAGGTAAGTGGAGATTACCTGATGGGAGAGAATTGGTTTCCAGAGGTTTTACCAGAAGGATTTTGCGGAAATTGCACCAGCGAACACATTGAGGGGCACAAGCCCTGGCGGAACAATTTTTGAAAATTTTCGGGTGCAAGGGAATTTATGAATTGGCAAAACAAGAGGTACAAGGGTACCTGATTTGTCAAAGGGTAAACAAATCAAGCGCCAAACAGGCAGCCCTGGGGAGTTGCCCTGTTGTGTACTGACCATTTGAAAGAATCCAAGTTAATTTCACAGAGTTGCCAAAAGTGGGGAGGTTCAAATTTGTACTGGTAATTGTGGACAAATTGACTCATTGGGTGGAGGCCTTTCCCAGCTCACGGGCAATGGCTCAGACAGTGACAAGAAAATTACTAGAAGAAATTGTACTCCAATATGGGGTAGTGAATTGCATTGATTCATATCAAGGAACACATTTCACATTGAAAATTATTAAGCAGATGGCTGATGCATTAGGCATCCGATGGGAGTACCACACTCTGTGGCACCCCCAGAGTTCAGGACAAGTGGAGAGAATGAATCAAACTTTGAAGGCACAGTTATCTAAATTAATTTTAGAAACACAGATGTCCTGGTTGAAATGCCTGCCATTGGCACGGCTTAATATCCGAACCATGCCTCACTCAGAGACGGGGCTCTCGCCGTTTGAAATGTTATATGGGATGCCATATAGACAGGGAATGCTGGTGGGACACCCCAGGTTTGAGGATGGTCAGATTCAACCATATCTGGTTGCAATCAACAGGAATTTGCAGGAACTCAGAAAACAGGGTATAGTGGCCCAGAGTGCTTCTCTGGGATTCGCTATTCGCAAAATCAAACCAGGTGACAGAGTGCTTGTGAAAGTGTGGAAAGAGATGCCGCTCTCCCCTCACTGGGAAGATCCCTTTCTTGTGCTCCTGACAACAGACACAGCCATTTGGACAGCAGAGAAAGGCTGGACGCACGTGTCTAGGGTGAAGAAAGTTGAACCACAGGAGGAAGCACCCGAGTGGAGGGTCACTTCTTCCCCCAGCAACTTGAAGATCAGACTCCAACGTCCCTGTAAATGACCGACGGCGAGCGGATAAGTTGTATACTGTCTGATTGTGTATGCTATCCGTTTGTACACTTTGTGTGAATATTGTCAAGGGGTTTTTGTTATTCATTGTAGAAGGGGACAGAGGCCGAAGGGGCTGTGTACCCAGTGTTTGGAGGAAGAGCTTGAACTGACTGACCGTATCCTTACCTTAGCCACAAATTTGGGAATCATTGAATTGGACTCTTTGGAGTGGTTTCATATTTTTCAAAATGGGGTGTGTGGGAAGCTTAGATCTCAAGCAGAAATTTTGAATGTGGAGTGCCAGAAATCCATCAGGGTACCATGCAGTTCTGATGCAATCAGAGTGTCACGGTGAGACACCTTTAAGAGGAGGTATGCGGCTAGGTCCGAGGGTGTGTTCCCCGAAGAATATTCCTGTTGCTGTGAAGATGGTCTTCCTCGCCGCTGGTGGCACTCCAGGGGGTGGAGGCAAAGGCAGAGGAGTACTCCTGGTGGGAGTGCTGATTGGCCTGAGCCTAGTCGTATGCGGGATGCAGAGTCTGCACACTGAGCTCCCAAAGAAAGGCGGAAACGAAAGCTCTGCAGATGAGCGTGGAAATTCCACTCAGGTGGTCCCAGTCGCAGGGGACGGGGGACACTCAGCATACCAAGCCCTAAGGGAATGTCTCAGGGAACCTGGCAGGTACTGTTGGAAGAATGGCATTGTGGTCAAATTGTGTGAATTGGAGACCAGGATTTGGTGCATCAATCCCGAGGCAGGGCTAAGGAACGGGCAGTCAAGTGAACACAAGCATCAAATGAGAAAACAAAGTGTGGAAACAATGTCAATCCCCATTTATAACCAATGTAACCGAACCATGTGGGTTAGGGGAAAGACGGAATCTATCTTTATCGCGTATCACCAGGTGAATCCATTGTGCTACGACAATACAAGGCTGGGGATATGTATGATGAATGGGAAAATGTACTGGACGGCAAGAAATACTAAATTTGGCAACAAATTTACCTTGAATAAGGACCCACTCATATTGGACCTGGCACTGGCAAATGATGACAGCGTGTGCCAGCAATATGATCAGGTTGATTGTTTCATGAAAAACAAAAATGATGAGGATCCTGAGGGGAGAATGAGAGAGATAACTCAGGAACTGAGACGGAGGGAGTCAGAATTGAGGAAGAAAAGAGTTGAACAGGAGAGATTAAAAAAATTGGGCGAACATTATGAAATGCTGGAAAAACAATATGCTGATGGGGAATTACCTCCCCCAGACAGGAACCTGTTCATTGATCTGATGCAAGAGATTGAAACTGAATTGGGATTGTTGAATTGTTGGATTTGTGGGGGGGCTGAAGTCTGCAGAAAAATGGCCTTGGAAAGGGGAAGGTTTGGCTCCAGAACAGCTCTTGAAATGGGACAATCCGAGGATCTCAAAATTGGCAGAGACCTGAGGGGTGGATTTTGGATCAAAGGGTAATTGGTACAATCTGCATCAGTTGGGAAAGAAGGGAGTACACTGAGATGGTGGGATACACTCCTTGTGTATCCACCCTGACAGTGAACTCAGACACAAAAACCAAGGTCTGGCAACCAGCACCTCCTTTGGGGTACTGGAGCCAGAGAAACAAGACAAATTGTGAGTGGGACAAAAGAATGGGATTGTGCTGGGTCAAAAATCCAGGAGCCAACCCTTTCCAGTCCTTGGAGGGCATGAGGGAATACTGGGGAGACCCAGGGAAAATAAATATTAAATGGAAAGCCCCGGATGGAATATACTGGATTGTTGGGAATTTAGCTGCTAGAAAATGGAAAAGTACAAAACCATGGCTAATTCCAAGTCCTGCACCTGCACAGATAGCAGTGTCCTTGGGCCTAGCTGTGGTAGGATAACAAACAGTGAAAGAGACATGAGAAAAGAGAGCTGCAACCCCTAAGGAATGAGGAAGAGTTGATAGTATAGTTTAACCAATAGATTGCTTAGCTTACAGAATATTCATAAGCTTATTACTCGCTGTATAAGTGTCTGATGCTCTCTTCAATAAACGGAATTTGCTTATCACTCGTATTGAGTGTCTGAGTCTCCCCTCACCGACAAATGGCTCGACCCCGGCAAAGGCCTTCATTGTCTGTGACACTGGATCTGTGGGAAGAAGGCATAGTCAGTTACTCCCAAGGTGGAAGGGATCATGCACCTTAGGTATGATCCGGCTGGTGTTCTTTACTCTCCTGAGGACAAAAAGTAATCTGCTAGGGGCTCCATTATACGAGACCCTGAGAAGGGAGAGAAGAAGCCTGAAAAAGATAATACCAGTGATAAGTGGTAAACAAACCTGGGGGGAGGAAGAGTGGCCAGCGGGGAGAATAATTGACTATTATGGACCGGCCACGTGGGCCAAGGATTGAAGCTACGGGTATAGGACTCCAATTTATCTATTGAACAGACTGATTAGGCTGCAGGCAGTGGTGGAAAGTGTGTCGAATCACACCTCTGAAGCCCTGGATTTACTTAGTCGGCATGACATCCAGGTACGGGCATTTGTGTACCAGAATCAAATAGCTTTAGACTATTTGCTGGCCGAGGAAAGGGGAGTGTGTGGAAAGTTCAATGAATCAGAATGTTTTATTGAGATCGATGATTATGGGGAAACCATAAGAGGTTACATGGCCGAAATCAAAAAGGTGGCCCATGTCCCTGTTCAAAAATGGAACTCGATTTTTCAATCTTCATGGTGGGACAGATTGTTTGATGGGGCCTGGTGGAAGAAAGTGATGTTTTTTGTACTCTGTTCAGTAGCTGGAATCCTATTCCTCCCTTGTCTTGATTCCATGCTTTATCAGACTGATCCACTCTGTGGTCCAGGGAATGCAGATTGCAATATTTCCCATGGATTCGGAAGGAGCTTCTGGAGGCGACACATCTAAGATCATGAGATTGGGAGAAAGGAAGTATGCCAGCAATGCTGCCAAGGCATTGGCAAAATTCGGGAAACAGGCAAACCTGAAAATGAATAATATAGGGTATCAGGGTGTCCCACAAGGGGAGTACTGAATAGTGTAAAGGAGTACTCTGTTTGTGAGAGACCCTTAATTGTGGTGGGTAGATGTAGGAAATGAGAAATTTAGCAATTTGTAAGCATGAATTAAATTGGTGAAATAAATGGGGAGGGTTTGTAGTATATGGTAGAGATAATTCATGCTATTAATGTATAAAATATTCTAAGATCCCAGCTATGTCTTTTTGACCACCCCAGCTGGGGGCAGAGTCTACTTCTTATTCATCCAGTTCCTGGATGACGTTAAGATAATATCAGGTTCTTTAACATAAGAATGGAACCTTCCTGAGTGATGATCACTGACTTCCCTGGAATGCCAGGACCACTCAAGAGTGATTTCACATCTCGGAAGATTGTATCTGCCATGGTGATCACCAGCGCCACCCTGTTACATGTGAATGCCGACTTCTCCGGAGTGCTCTGACAACATCTAGACACCTGGATTGGACTTTTGTCTAACTCTGCACGTGTATGGCCCTGGTTCTGCATGTGAAGGGACACAAAGGAACATTCGGTCATCTCTGCCTCAGGCAGAATAAACTGTATAAGAACTCGCTGAGCAAAGCAGCATTCATGAACAGGGGAAACTGACATTTGGAGGTCAGGTCTGTGTGTTCACCCAGCATCGATCCCGGGTTCGGCGCTGCCCTTGGCTGTGGTGGTTTTTGCCGATCGAAATTCTGTTTCTCTGACAATTTAATAAATCATTACTAAATTTTCTTATAAATTTGGCTCTCGATTTGATCATTTATAACACTGAGGCTCTGTTTTCTGCAGAGTTGTGCAGCCATGGCTTTGATGATCACTGATGGCAGGATTGTTAAAGTCTGGCACCAAGTTCTAAGTGGATGGATGACTGGCACTAGGCGGTTACAGTGTGAAATAGAGCAGGAGAATTTAGAATTGAGAACCCAACCTGCTGTTTAACCTTAAAGGAGGCTCCTGACTGTATCCAGGGAACAGATCTCTTGACTCGAACTAGGGAAGGTTTACAGTACTCCTCTGCCAAATGGAGAAAAGGTGTTTATTAATGGATTTTCAAGGATAGTAGGAGGAAAACTCTCGGAAGGTTGCAGTTTATTGCAGCCCTGAGACAAGTGAAAAGTCTCTGTTTCGGCCCGCACGTTTGAAGAATGAGTTGGAATTCTTCAGTTCTCGGTCTCAGAGTTGTTTATTGTACCTTATCTATAAAAATTTTTCTCCTGCCCTGCCGAGGTCCATCCAGCAGGACAGTTCCAGGCACACTGCCTGCCCCCAGGTCGGTGTTATCTCTTTATACTACAAACTACGTATACCATGTTTACAATTACTTTCCAATACCTATCATCTATGTTAAACAGTGAGTTTCTAATCTAAACCAATCCAAAAGTGCCAACATCACAGCAGAAGATGGAGGTAGAGAAGAAGAAAGGCTGGACACACCCAAGTCCCTCCATCTTGTCCCCAAAACCCCTATTCTAAAAACTCTAAAATCTACTTTTTCACCTAGTGATAATTTTATTATTACACTACTTAAACTTCTGTGGCTTTCAGGTCTTCATACAAAGGTGGTAATTTGCTCCATGGGTCATAATCAAACCCACAGGTGTTCTGGGCTGTGTACCAGGGTCTCTGAGCCCCCTGGGAGGGGTCCTGGCAACTCAGGACACCCAGAGGGATGTCCTGAGTTCCGACAGAAAAGGAGTTACTGGATATACTATAGTAAAGGAAAGGGAATTGCGAGAAGGCGGGGGGAAGTTACCATCCACATGGTCAGCACAAACCACAGAATTCTATGCCTTAATAAAAGCCTTCAAAGTATATCAAGGATGTGGATGTGACAGCCTGGTCAGAGAGCGAGAAAACGATATTAGTTTTCTCAAAGTGGACTTGTGAGACTTTTAGGGAGTTGTAGAGAAACTATGATAACTTGTTATTATAAGCAACCTGCAGGTGGTGTTTTCCTACTCTGTTTTTCTGTTCTTCTCAAAGACTGTTTGTGAGGAAAGTGTTTTTGTTAATTAACCAATCAAGCCGAATGTATCGGAACTGTCTATAAAAAAAGTTTTTCGTATTAAAGCTGCTGTTGTGCAAACCAGCCTGGTTGGAGTCTGTGCCACTATCTTACTTGATAGTGACACAAGGAAAGGTAGCAAAGTCCAGGTGCATACAGATTCCAAGTATGTATGTGGGGTGGTAAGTGAGTTTGGAAAGCTGGAAGGAGAGGAGTTTGTTAACTTGCAGGGAAAAACATTTGATCATGAGAGCTCAATTACTCACTTGTTGGAGGTGGTGAATTTACCAAAAGAGGTAGAAATAAGAGATGTTAAGAGACATCAGGCAGAGCACTCAGAGGAGACAATAGGTAATCAACTGGCCAATGGAAATGTTAAAAAAGCAGCACTTTGGACAGAGGTCTCTGGGATCCTCCCTTTGCTCCCTGTGACTCAGCTGATGCCAGGAGGAGGGGGGAAGTGGTGGTGCTGTCTTTTTCACCAGAACAGTTTGAGATAATTAATTAGGTGGTGGGGCAGAAGAAAGAGGGGAGAATTTATTTACAAAGGTGTCCTGCACATTCTCCAATAGTGATGTAACAGATTCAGAGGAGAAGAAGGAAAGCAAAGGCTGAAAAGCCTCATCCCCTGCTCCTCCTCTAACAAGCTGAGTGCATACCCATAACCATGAACCATACATACCTGGAACAGACTCCAGCACCTTTATAAACTTCCTACAAGTCATTACCATCAAGCCCGGCTCAATAGCTATTCTAGTCAGTGCCCCCCTACTGCAAAATCTACGTATTAGGGACAGTACCAGAGATACTTCTGGATAAGAAAATAAACCTAGGGACCATAGAGGTACTAAGACCTCAAAAAAAACTAGGGACCAGAAACACATGCAAGCCTCCACCCCAGGAGACATTATTAATTCAAACAACATGGCTATTAACTGCTTTATACCAACACAGACTAATTGCAACCAAAATGCAATCAGAACAGGTTTTTTTCCACTCTCTTGAGCCCCATGTTGGGAACCAAAATTAGTCCTGGTTTAGGGAAAATTTGGGAGAAAACCTCCAAAAAGAGCCCCTCCAGAAAGCCAATCTGCATGTTCCCTCCTTCCAACTGGTTCGGGAAAAAATTTCCTGGTAGAGAAGTGGAAAGAACCTGTTTATTTAACAGGCCAAGCACTCCCCAGCACACAAAATGAACAATACTGGATGAAAAAACTCATTTGCTGCGCTGAATAGATGAAAAATTCAGAAAGTCTCTCTGATGGGTGGTTGCTCTGTTATCAGTCCCTCCAGCGCTGGGAAAGGCTGCAGAGTAGGCCCCGGCAGGCTACAAAGTACAAGCTCTCGGTGTTTTCCCAAGTCCCAGTCTGGAGCTGGTTCGAATGGTTCTGTTATAAATGATCAGCCAGAAATCCGAATTAATAAATGTGAAAGATTTTATTTTCACGACCAAAATAAAGTGAGAGCGGACCCCTCAGTACCGCGTTTCCGGACTCCTGGGAAGGGGCCGGCCGGGAACAGGGGGCGGTGCTTGGAATTAGCGTGAGTGAGCCGTCTCCCAAGGGGGAATAAAGGGCCCCCCCCCCTCCGGGCGTGCGGAGGCAATACTTGTATGAGTGGCACGCACTCAAAATAGGTCCTGACAGAGGGAAGTCAGGCAGATTTGTCAGTCCCGAGAAGGATTCGGGTAGCTCACAAGCCCTGCAGGTAAAAGTACGTCCTGACACAGGAGTCAGGGACAAACCCCAGCGAAGGAGGCTGTGGTTTGCTTTTAAGTCCTGATATGGTGAAGCCTAAAAATTGGCGGGTTAGGCAAACTAAAAATCAGGCAGTTGTTTTTCTTGACTGAGGGAGTCAGGCACGACCCGGATTCTTAGGTCGAGGCTTCGTGTGTTCAAGTCCCCATAGATGTAAGACCTGACGTTGGGAAAGTGGGGCAATCAAGAGATTGGGCAGTTGTTTCAGTATAAAGTCCTGAGCATCAGGCAGAAATTTGAAGTTCAGTGGAGGAGGCTGAAGCTCCTCAAAGAAGGTTCTTTTTGAAATTACCGGTCAGTAAAGGCACCTTTGGGACTTTTTACTGTTGAGACCTGAAAAATAGGAGGGTGTAATAGTAAAAAGACCGGCAAGAGGCTGAGGGACATACCTCCCAATAGTCCATTAGGAGAACTGTTAGTAATATGGGATTCTATAGAGGCCACAGAGGGATTAGATAAAGTGAAAATGATCCATTATTGTATGGAAGTGTGGCCAGAATTAGAGTTGCAAGGAGGATGGCCTTGGTGTGGGACAAAGGATAAGTGGATATGCCAGCTATTAAATAATTATCTGACAGCTCGAGGAGATATTGATCCTGAGCAATTATTGTATGTAGCTTGCTGGTTAAAGAGCGCTGTTGGGGATGAAGGGGTGCGAATTTGTAAGGTACAGAGGAAGAAAGAGGGGAATGAAGGAGGGGATGATAGGACTAGAAAAAGATGGGACCCCCTGGATTATCTGCCTCCTTCTGCCCCTCCACCTTATAATCCTCTTCTTCAAGCACCTCAAATGGCAGGTCCGGTTCTTCCCCCGGCTGCCATCTCACTACCACCTGTTCAAACTCCTCCTTCTACCTCTTCAGCTTCCGCTATGATAAACCCAGTATCCCCTCCAGTTCCTTCTGCACCACCACAAGTGCCTACTCCACCTGCTGCATTCTCCACCCCTTCTCCAGCTGCACTTAATATCCACTCAGGCTCTTCTCCCCCTCCTATTGCTGTCCCTTTACCTCCTCCTAGTTGGGACACAAATGCCTCCTCGCCCGATAAACAGCTAACAGCAAATACACCTGCTGATGGGCAGAAAGTTCAAGGTAACCCAGATGTCCCTCAAAGTAGTTTGGCATCTGAAGATGGGCCGTACTGTAGCACCAGATCCAAGACCTCCAAGGCAGAGAGACTCTTTCCCCTCAGAGAGGTTCCTATGGGAGGAGTAGTGGGAGGTGTTGGCTTTGTGAATGCTCCCCTAACTGTTTCTGAGGTGAGAGGATTCAAGAAAGAGTTGGGGCATTTAGTTGAGGACCCAGTGGGCATAGCCAACCAAGTAGATCAATTTCTAGGTCCAAATATCTACACTTGGGGGGAGATGAATTCCATCCTGAGTATATTATTTTCCCCAGAAGAGGTGCAGATGTTTAGGGTGGCTGGCATAAGAATTTGGGAGAAAGATAACCATCCAGGACCCTAGGTGCCATCAGGCGAACAGAAATTGCCACTAACGGATCCCAGCTGGGACCCTAACCAGGAGGAGGGGGGGAAGGCCATGATGGAATATAGGTCTTTGATAATACGGGGGATCAAAGAGTCAGTTCCCAAAGGAACTAACACCCAATTGGCATTTGAGGGCACGCAGGAGAAAGATGAAGCTCCTGCTGCCTGGCTTAATCGCCTAAAGCAGAACTTCCATTCGTACTCTAGAATAGACCCAGACACCCCAGAAGGTCAAATGCTACTAAAAGTCCAATTTGTTACCAAATCTTGGCCTGATATATGGAGAAAATTGGAAAAGATGGAAGATTGGCAAGAGAGGGACATTAATGAGTTATTAAGAGAGGCATTGAAGGTGTATTTAAGGAGGGAGGAAGAAAAAGCAAAGGCCAAGGCTAAGATCATGGTTGCTGTAGCTAGAGAAAGTGCAGGGTGGGCGGGTCCACCACCAGGAGGAGGCAAGGATAGGCCTCTTGTACTGTCAAGTGCAAGAGGGATAGAGACACCTCAAGTCCCTTCGAGAGGACGATATTGCTATTACTGTGGAGAGCCAGGACACGTCAGGAGGTTTTGTAGAAAGCTCAGTCTCGATGCGGCAATAGCCAGGGAACAAGATAATTTAGAAAATATCCTTAGAAGTGACGATTAGAGGGTCAAGGGCTTATACTATAGGGGATCTGATGCAACATCTAGAAGAGCCCTTGGTAAACTTTGAGGTGGGACCCCTAAATGAAGAATTAGAACTTTTGCTTGATACAGGAGCAGATAAGTCCTGTCTCAACAAAGTAACATCTGAAGTTAGACAAAAACAGCTAGGTAGAAAGGATATCCAATAGCACCAAAACTAGCCAGTAAGACTAAACTTGTAATAAGAGGTGTGAAAGTAAAAGGTACCTTATTGTTGTCTTGTTGTGTGTGTGAGAGTGAGTCACAAGCAAAGTCAGCCTCAACTTCCCGGGCAGGTGGGAAGGGGGCAGTGGAAGTGTGTGTGTGACCTGCAAACCAGGCTTGTGTCCCCCGGGTGGGTGGGGGCTGTGACCAAAATGTGTGTGTGCGTGATCTGCAAACCAGACTAGTGCTCCCCAGATGTGTGAGGGAGCCGTAGCTGTAAGAGCGTGAGTGATGAGAGGGTGAATATAGACGAGTTAGAATAGAGGTAATGTAGATTGTGCATTACAGGTTTTACCACATCTCCTTAGAGGGAAGTGTATTGTGCAGAAGAATAGTGTGAGAAAAAAAGTAAGGGGTTGAAAGAAGTATTTAAGCTGTAAGGGAAAGTAAGAAACAGAAGCAAGAGAAAAATAGATAAGATCTTGAAAAATAGAACAGAAAACCAGTGAATTAAATACACAGACAAATAGGAGAATAAAAGTACTTTGGGAGTTAAGTTAGCTGAGAAATACAACGCCTTGCAAAATACAGAGTATGTAGAAGTTGATGAGAGAAACACACAAGCTATGGAAAAAGAGAAATTACCAATAACAGTAAACAGAGAAACTGAGTTTTGATAAAATGATTAAATAGCAGACCATTAATGCCTGTGTTGGAAAGCCCATTTCAGGTACTCTTCATCACTAATTCGACTGTGAAGACCAAAAGAAAAAGGTTGGACTCACATCACTCTCACCCCCTGGCATTGGACCAGGATTCAACATCAGGTTTTTACCCTCTGGCATTCTGGCATTGGACCGGATTCCACCCCTTTCTCATTCTGGCATTCGGCCAGAGTCCCAGTTTTCCCCTCTGGCACTGAGCCAGAGTCCACACCACTCACCTCGGGGCACTGGATAAGGATTCATCCATATCACAAGTTAATTCACCTGAGTATACTGTGATAAAAGGACCAAAGGATTTAAAGTTGACTCTTAAAAGGAAGAGTCAAAAAGACTGAACTGTATGGGAGAAATTGGTATCAGAGTTCTAATATTGCTTAAAATGCCTCAAAACTGTTTTGTGTAAACTATGTTGGTAAAAAGTTTAAGACTGTAAATAAGTAATTCTGGTTTAAGTTCCCCAATTTAATTCTAAAGACTCCAGGTTAATCCTCTACAGAACACTCCCCTGGGGGGGGAAACCAAAATTGGTAGGGAACAGACCAAGAGAGGCTTAACCAGAGAAGTGGGTAGAAGGGACTCTAAAGAGCTTGGAACCTTCTCCTCAGTAAAATTCCCCAAGAGGCAAGGCCGGGTGGGCAGGCTGTGCAAGATGACCCATACCGGACTCTTCGGAAGGGTAGTACTGATAGCTCTAATTGCTGGTGGTGCTCTGGGAAGCCCAGGAGAGCCGTGCAGTGAATGCTACCAACCCCGCTATGAGGAGGAAGTGAGCTCCTTGTCGAGAGTCCACATCAGTTCTAACCCTGATTGTGTTAACCCCTCCCAATTGGTCCTTTATCAGAAAAATAAGAGAGTGTATTGGATAGCCCAGAATACTGCCACTTTTAGGCAGCCACTCCTAGGAGAGTGCCCTATAGGGGAAGCCTGGTTTTGCTTTGAATGTGATGCTGCTGAAACAAGCTCAGCAGATCTAGTAAAAAGCAAAGAAATGGTGAAAATGGTAAGAGAAATTGTTTGTTACAAGTATTTATATGAGTGTACTGGAAAAGAGAAAGAAACCCTTTTGGAACACATTTCAGGGGAGCTCTAAACCCCTAGGTTTGATCTCATCTGGCAACTGCATGGCTAGAGTGATAAAACCAATTTTCTTATTACCCAAAGAAACTGGATCAAGTTTGGGAGTTCCAATATATAATGATTTGGGAGAAATTAAACAAATCTGGGAAAGTGAAATAGAAATTGAGAAAATCCAAAATTGTAAAAGCCAAGTTCGGATCCCAATATCTGTGTTGAATGAAGTCATCTGGCTCCAGGCAGTATTAAAAATAAAGAATTCAATTATTAGAGACATTTCAAACGAAATAAAAAGATTAGCATGTGCAAATAATCAAGATCAAGCTCCTACACTTGATCCCAGTGGGTGGGAGAACTTGGAGATTTTCAGAAAAGATGTATGGGAAAGGGTAGTTTTTCTCGGTGTGTGTGTACTTGGAGGATTGCTCTTTTTACTATGCTTATTTATCTGTTTTAATAACATAGTATTTGCCGTGTAGACCAACCTGAAGAAACCAAGGAAAGTAACAAGGTTAAGTAACCATGATTACCAAAGTGCACAAGAGATTTATAGTCGATTCAAAACAAAAAAATTGTGAGTTGATGGGAGCTTAAGAATTTAAGCTCGATCAAAGAAAAAGAGGGGGGACTGTTATGAACAAAAATTCGGTTAATATTTTTTTGTGAGAAAAAGTTACAAAAAGGCAGCCAGGTCTCTGTCCCTGCCAAGGTTCTGCGTGTTTTGTTATTGTAATCACGGGTCGTTGTAGCTTATCTCCCCTTTTGTATTAGTAAAAGCCCTGGCTAGGGCGAGGTAATGGCCCTTCCCCGAGGCTAAGGTGTTCTTTTCCCAGCATAGTGAAGACACCTGAGAGGGTGGGGGGGGGGTTATGCAAAGTGACTCCAAGACCAGCATGCTTTGTGGGACCCCGACTCCAAACCCACGGAGAAAACCCCAAAAACATCGAGCCACCCAAGAGTTGAGAGACTGGAGTGATGTCTAGACGTGAGGAGCCGAGTGCTGAGCCTGCAGCGATGAGGAGTCCCTCTCGCCCTGACCACGGGAGTCGTCCCCAGCGCCGAGAGTGAGGGTGACCGCGCTGAGAAAAACAACATCTGACGGGGACACCATGCCCTAAAGGCTCCCACGAGGACCGGATCCCCGAGCTGGACAGAGCTGCGCATTTCCTCCTCCTCTGAGTCGCCCTGGGAGACACGACGGGGACTGCAGCCCTGCCGAGCTGCCCAATTCTGAGCTGATCACTTTTAATAAAGGCATTAAAAAGGAGAAGAAGTCTCCTGGCCCTGTTTATTTCAGTATAATAAAGTAATTAATTAGCCTTCGAATATCAATGGAGTCAGATGCATCATTCTTCCCAGAGGAGGGGTGGCTGATTTTACAATAGGCATTATTTATTCTCTGTATTTACTTGACACACCTTGCACAAGGACTAGGCACAGAAAAATCGGGAAGGGCTGTTTAAAATGTTCCAGATTGTTAAAAAGGGTTAAGTTAATAATAACTAGGCTTTGTAAAAACAAATTGATAAATAAGAAGACGAGGGATTGAGAGGGAAGATGTGGGCTAATGCCTTTACAAACAATTTAATGGATGTTAATGTCTTTGAAATGGGTCTTAATGTTTCTACTGACTTTGGGCAGCAGATTTGTAACTGGGCTGTCCTGGGGTGACTTTATGATACTTGTATCCCCATTTGTCTATTTAGCCCAGAAATAAGTTTTTCACCTTTAAGACTTGTTCTAAACACAAAGAGAGGGAAGAGAAGAAGCGTGGACATTGTTTACAGAAACTGTACTCACTCCTCCACATTCCTGCTCCTGGACTGTGTTGTCTGTGGATGGACAGACAGTGGGACAGAGCTCTCCTTTGCTTTTAGTTAGTTTTAGCTAGCTGAGGCAAAGAAGTTCCCTGGACTGTGTTTTTATTTCTTTTTCTTGGAACTGTTTAAACTTGCTCTAGACCGAACACCCAGAAGAGCACTGGCAGCTCACACCTGTGGCCCACCAGACCAGGCCTGGGTCACAGCATTTCCAGCACCAGAGGGACTGATAACAGACTGAGCGAACTGAACTAGAGCCCATGAAAAGGACTTTCTGAATTTGTCATCTCTTCATATTGTCAGGAGGTTTTATTGTTTAATATTGTTCATTTTTTTGTGCTGGTGAATGCTTTGCCTGTTAAATAAACAGCTTTTTCCACTTTTCTCCAAGAAAATCTTTTCCCGAACCAGTTGGGGGAGGGGCCACTTGAATCTGTTTTCTAGAGAAACCCCTTCTGAGGTTTTTTCCCAAATTTGCCCTAAACCAGGACACAGGCCCAGACAGTTTGGCTCCTGAAATAGACAAGGCTCTGCACAAGCCTGAACCTCTGGACTTTGGGGGGAAAAGAGATTCAAGGGGGGGATAGGTAGTAGGTGGTTCAGGAAGGCTGTACCTTTGGAGTACCTCAGCCAATGGGGAAAGGAAGAGGGCAACATGCAGTCGGGAGTTTAGGATAAAAGGGAGGCTTGCACCCTCTGAAACTTTGCGAGAGAGAGCTTCATTGGTGTGTGCCCCAATAGAGTCTCTCCCTTTACTCTGGCATTTGTGGATTTTCCTGGCAGCAAGATGGTCAGATTATATTTTCAAGGGGTTTTGCTTGGAGGGATTTTAAAAAGTAACTGTTTAGAACAGAAGGTGACATGTATTTCTTAACGTCTTTTCCCCAGCACTTCAGACGTGAACTTGACTCAAGGTGACTGCCAAGCTAGGAGCCATAAGGCTCACCCATTCCTCAAACGAAAAGCCCGTCAGCAAGAAAAAACGCAAGTCACGATGACAGAAAGGGGAACCGGCACTTTTCTCAACAGCGCCTCGACGTGCTGCGGTTTCAGTATGCAAAGTCGACGTAGCTACACCATTTCTGAGCGTTTCCTCTCCTTCCCTCGGGCATGGCTTCAGGCAGGGAGGTTCTAAATGAGATCGAGGAACCGCTGCTGCGTGCAAAATAAAAGAACTAGTTACAGATTTATTTTTAAGGGTTCCTTTTAGATATTAAGGGCCCTCCTCTCGGTCCCCTCTCACAGCCCCCAGGTGGAGTGCAGGCCTTCCCTCTGCGAGTCTGCAGTCCCGATGGGGTCGGGCTCCAGGTAGGGTCCTGCCGTCGGTCCCATAGGGCTCCCTCTATTGGAATGATGCGGCTGACTAGCCCTTTGGAAGCCAGTTTTGGGATTTTTTTGTGGTTTGTTTTTTTTTTTTTTTTTTTTTTTTGGGGGGGGGGGGGGTTGTCTGGGTGCTTTTTTTTTGTTTGTTTGTTTTTGTTTTTGTTTTTTGCGGCTGTCCTAGCCAGGGCGGGGGAGGTAGGAACAAGTTAGAAAGGTACGCGTCCCCTTTAAACACCTCCCTCTACTCCTTCCCACGTGGTGCAGGGCTGGGGTGGGGATTCTGCGATGAATCTTTCTGTCGTGGTGTAGAGGAGTCGTATGGGAAGTGAGTATTTATGTTCTTTTGCGTATTTTGTTAGAGCTGTTGCCGTGTTCTCTTTCCTCCACCCCCAACTGTTGGGCGCTCGGCATCTCCTAGCCTGGTGTGGGAGAAGTACGCTGGGTAACCGTGTGGTGAGGCTTTCCCTTTTCCTCGAGTGCCCACTATGCTCTGTGGGAGGAATGCCCTGTTGTGGAGCGGGTTTGGAGCGGGAGTAGTAGCCACTGCCATGTTGGGGGGGGCAAAGAGGATTTGAGTGAGGGAGAAAATGGTGGTGGCGAATCGCCCAGCTCTTCACCTTCACCTCGCACCGGGATCAGGCCCTGCCCGCTGACGACCCCCGACTTTTTTTTTTTTTAATGTGTGTGTCGTGTTCTTTCCTTCACCGCCGGTAACCTGCATCCTTCTTGCTGCCACCCTGCCCTGGGAGGACCTGAGTGTTCTTACCCGCGCCCCCCTGCCGGGCCCTCGCTCCTTTCCTTTGGGGGGCAACACAAGCCGTAGAAAAGAGGAAGAGGAGAGGAAAATGGCGGCAGGCAGGCATCGGCTTATCTGGTGTTCCTAGCTCGTACTCGCTTGTCTTTCTCATGTTACTTTCCCTTGTCTTCACTTGTCCCGTCTCATTCCACCCTTCCTCTCCTCGGTGCTTCGGTGTCCTCACGCTCTGCTTGCTAGTTTCTCAAGAGAGGACACCAACCCCACCCTATTTATTTTTCCTTTAGTTTCCGCCTCCATTTTCCTCCATATTGTTACTCTCCCTTCCTGATGCGGACTCTGGAGTTGTCCTCTGCAGGTGTCCTGCCCTTCGCGTATCAGACTTTTCTTGTTCGGCTTCCCTATTTCATGTCACTGCTCAGTTTATTTTTGCATTGCCCCGTTCCAGCTCTCCTCTGCCTGCCTCCGTCCTGTAGTGTGGTGTCTTTCCAAACCAGGACATGTGGTTTATGTGTGCTTCCCATACCCTGTTTTATTTTCAGTTCTACAGCTTCTGTCGTTATGTTCCAAATTATTCTGACAATTTACTCTAGAACCACATTTGATCCGTTCAGACTGTTTTTTCTTTTGCACATAGTTTATTTTATTGCCAGTTTAAAAACTGCTATTTCTTTTTCTTTCCTGAGGTATGCTTCTTTAAAACTTTATTAGCCTTTCCAAGCTAGTTTATTTTGTGTAGTTTCTCCCTGTGATACTTCTTTTTATTCTGAAGTCACAAACTATCTATTTATTTGTTAGAGTTTTTAGTAGCAGGCAAGATGTTGTTCAACTGCTGTATCTAATCATGTTTGCATACTAGACAGATGTAGAAGTACACCTGGCAGCATGCATTCAAGGAAAGTTGAGTGTCCACTTGTTCAGTAAATGAATATATTCTAGTGACTGATGTTGTAAAGTTGCAATGGAAATATTAATTGCAGTACTGTAGTTCTCTGTAACTGAGATATTTTCAGACTTTTGTATTACTGATGGGAAATTAAGCTCAATCTGTGACAACTATGCAGCTGTTACTCCTGATTTCAACTAGGCAAAATGCTAATGTAAGAATATATGTAGTGTTGGGGGCTTAATTGTTTATATTTATGAATATTATGTTGAGAATTCATCTGGACACCGGTTTTGTATTGCTTTTTTTTCATTATAGTATCTACCATACTTGGGAGAACATGAAACAGGTGAAAAAAATGTCCTTTTGTAAGCAGTTCAGAACTAAAATACTGCATATAAGGCAGTCACAGCAAAAAGGGGAAGAGCTATAAGAGGGAAGGGTGCTTGTGATTACATCTACAATGTGTATTAAAGGTTATATGAAAAGGTAGGAAAGTCTTCAGGAGGGTTTTGAATAAGTTGAGCCTTTACAAACAGGTTTGGAGATGGCTTTCTATCCATAATGGGATGTATTCCTTGTATAGTGTTCTCACGTTATCTTTCTCTTCCTAGAATGCCGAAGTCAAAGGAACTTGTGTCTTCAAGCTCATCTGCCAGTGATTCAGATAGTGAAGTTGACAAAAAGGTGAACATTATATGCAGTTTATAACTACTGTATTAACTGTTATATTTCAGGCAGGGGTTAAGGAATTAGTTGAGTGTTATGTCACAAAATGACATATGATTTATCTGACACTTAAACCCCAGACACCCCCTCCCAACCCCAAACCAAACCCCAAAAAAACCACCCCCCAAGCTTATGGTTTGGGTGGATGCTTTTTGCTTTGCAGTACACTTTATTCTTAAGGTGCATTTTGCTTCATGTTTTTCTGTATGGTATATTTAGCCACAAGCTTCCTGGAGTTCTTTGCTGTTTTGTGGCAAGTGATAGACGGCTTCTGTATAAGCTGCCTCTGGTGGCAAGAATTTGAACTAATTTTGAGGACACCGCCCCACCTTAATTTTGATATCTGGATTACAAGCAAGTCCAAAACCAAAACCTCCACTTGCCTTGTTATCCATGTGCCACTTGCTTATCTCGCTCACATTCTTTTTTATGTTTCAGAGTCTTATGTTTACTGTAAGACTATCTGCTAGTTTCTCACTTAAAAGCAGAGCCAACCAGAATGTTTCTGAGTTGATAATTTTAACATTACCTGTTTTAAATGCATAAATGTAATGTTTTCATTTAGTTTAATAATTATTTACTTTATAAATTTGTATAGATGTGTCAGTCATTGCAAACAAATTGAATACAACAGTCAATTTATCTTTTTAAGAAATGCTAGGTGGTAATGCAGACATTGGGTCTTTTAGTGCGCTTTGCAAAGAGACAATCTGATTTACTGAACTGGTTCAAATATGAAAATGTGACTTGCTTGCACATAGCAAATTAGGTATTTTGTGAAATCTTAATATAAGAGAAAATGACCAGGTGATTTTTTTTTTTTCTGGAAATGTATTCCTAATAAGACATAGTGTAACAATCAACTTCAGTGGGCAGTAAGGTGGTTGGTTTTGGTTTTGTTTTTTTTCTATGACAACATCCGGTATTTTTTTGAGCTGTCTTTAAAAGAGATTATTTACAATATGATTCTAGCAGGTGAGAATAATTTTTGGTATCTTTACATTATTCTTCCTTTACAGTGGGCATGATTACTATATCACCATTAGTGGAAATGTAGCATGCTCTAGCATCGGCTAACGAAGTAATCTGATTTGCAGGTGATATTGCCTCAATGTCTTAAAAACATGTTTAATTTATCATGCTATGAACAGAGATTTGACTTCAATTAAAAAAGTTCTCTTGGATTTGATTTTTCAAATCCTTTTTTTTATTATCTTATCTATTTTTTTTTTACCAGAGTTGTTAGCTGTTCCTCATTTTTCATTGTACTTTCTGGAAAATGAAACTTCTATCAGACTTAAAAATTTTAATTAAAACTGCCAGTATTACTGCACAAAGAAAGTAGGCTTTTTGAAATGTATTTTCACAGAATCACTCAGTTGGAAGAGACCTTCAAGATTATAGAGTCTAACCCATGCCCTAATGCCTCAACTAAACCATGGCACTGAGTGCCACATTGAGTCTTTTTTTAAACACATCCAGGGATGGTGACTCCACCACCTCCTCGGGCAGACCATTCCAGTACTTATCACCCTTTCCGTAAAAATCTTTCTCCTAATATCCAACCTTTATTTCCCTTGGCACAGCTTAAGACTGAGTTTTGAATTTTGATCTAATTAAATTTCTCTTTAAAGCCAAATTATTATGGTAAGCTTCACTGAGAACAAAAATAGGCTAATTTGAAGATTTTTTTTTTTGGCTCTAGTCTAAATGTACAGTATTGTATTCCTGCCCTCACAGTAGGAAGGTGTTAATACCTATGGCATAATAGTTTGTGACCTCTAAAATAATTTTTTTTTATAACTTATAAAATGAGTTGTGATTTATGAGGTTTTTTTTATTCTTGCTCCAAGGCAAAGCGGAAAAAGCAAGTAGCTCCAGAAAAGCCTGTTAAGAAACAAAAGAGTGGTGAAAGTTCAAAAGGTGCAGCTTCTTCTAAGCAAAGCAGTAACAGAGATGAGAATATGTTTCAGGTAAAATTGATGACTCTCTTAGAGCCTGGTTAAGGTAACCATTTACATAATAATCTGTATAAATTTTATGAGGCTATGTGGATATCATGATAGCATTGTGCTTGGTCTCCTGAAATCTTGGCTGAAGGGGATTATGATGCTAGCATGCAAGATGAGATGCTGAGAAAAAGCACTGATCGGTTTCAATAGAGTAAAAGAATCAGAGTTGTGGTAATTGATTCTAACTCTCATGTCTTTGCATGTGGTAATTGTCTGTGTAGTCATTTTGTCTGTAAATATTAGATCAGGACAGTCTTGGAAACCCAAAATATGGACTCTTAATTCTTATTTAGCTAGGTCAAGGGAATTTGGCTACTGTCTTCTAAGACAGTATCTTGGAATAAGTTTTGCTCGTTCATTTATGATGCAGGTTTTTCTCACTGAAAATCCAAAAAGATTTCAATTTTTGACATTGCCAAAATAGGATGAATGTACATTTTTTCAGTAGCCACAAACATTTGTGAGTTCAGAGTATTGCATGTCCCATGGTTAGCTGAAGAAGCAATGTATCCTGAAAGCTGTGCAAGAATATGCATAGCTCAGAATTCCTTTTTTTAGGGGTGTGGATCAAGACTTATTAAACGCCTGACTAGCTGGTTTGAAAAGGGGAGCACGGGATGAGAAAGGGACTTAAATTCTTAGACTTTGATTCTTAAGTTTGTGAAAAGTTATATGAGAGGTGCCTAATAAGATGGTTCCAACACTGAATAAGGTAAAATAAATGGATTTGGGCTGTACCTGTGCAAAGTAATATGTGGGGGGAAATTAGTGAAGGCCTGTGTCAATTTTCACTTTCCTGTGTATATATAGTTGGAGGGAGAGCTTCAATTTAAGACCCTGGGCATAACTGCTTGGACTTGTACATTGAAGGAAGAATATAATACTTTTAGTTCTGCTGGGGCATGCTTTGATCCATATAGGAAAAATGATAGTATCTTCTGCATCTAATGAGAGGAACTGCATTTAGAACTCAAATATAAAGCCTATATGTTTGGGATTTTTTTTGTAATAGGTTCAGAAATTGCAGCCTTGGGGAAAAGTTAATTTTAATGCCCTCCTTATGAAAAAAAAAAGAGAAAAAAACCAAAAAACAAAGCAACATAGCAAACCACCATAAGCGAACCAACTAATGCAAAAAAACTTTCAAATAAAAGCAAAACTATTTGTGTGCTCTGATTTCTTTCAACCTTTTTTGACTCAAGGTAATAAGTTACTAAAAACAGACAGTAGAGGACATATATTACTCTAAGAGCAGGATTCTTCCAGTGTTGACTACAATGCAGAAAAAAATTTCACTATCACCCTGACTTAAACCATCAATGTTCCTAAGTTTCTGCCTGCTTTTAGTTTCTCAACAACAAAAGTTTTTTTAGGTTGTTTGTTGTGTTATGTGCGTTTTTTTTTTCATGCAACATCAGCTTATGTGTGTTAACCAAGATGTACCTGTTTCAGTGTAGAAATAGCACTGTAGGTCTGAGAATGCTCCCCTTCTCTCCTTTCTACCCAAGAGAGCATGCTCAAGATCTAGTTGCATGTTAATTTTGGAGGTATTATTTTGTTTTTTCTAGGAATATTAACAATACTAGAATCTCTCCTTTCTGCTTCCCCATGGTAATAAAAATGATCTGTGTACAAGTGATTTTGCAGCATAACTTACAAGTGTGTCTTCAGTTGATGGAAATGAGGCTGTAAAGCATTCATATGATAGTCAGAAATTCTGTGACATCCATATTGTGTGTGGGAATGATAGCAACTGACATGAAACTTAGTGGTTTGCTGTTCTACACCTTTGGGCTGTGTTCTTAAAGTATACAACTTCCTTTAATATTGAACTCGTTGTGACTGCTGTATTTAGAAGATTGAGCATTTTCATAAAGATCTACACTTTATTTTTGTTTGAAACTAATGTTGGTATAATGGTATTCTTGAAACTAATTATGAAGAATAAAATAATTGTAAGAAGAAGGGAATTAAGTATAAGAGACCAAGTATGTTTTATTTATTTACATCATGGTCTTTTAAGTTTTATAGGCAGCCTAGTATACTCTGGAATTTATCAAAGGATTTGAGTACAGTTGGGTTGTGGAACTTTACTCCCATTTGTGATGTATTACTAGAGGCCCTAAGGACAAGCATTATTCATGTTGCATTAGATTCCTGTCTGTGGCTTCAAGCCACTGTGAGTTGTTCATCATGTACCTTGGTTAGTTTGACAAATCCTGTCATCTACCTATGCCTGATTTGGATTAGGTTTGTTAATGCTGATGGGTTAAAGTATTAATATTAATTATCCAGAGTGGAACCACATTACATGATTGGGCATTTCACAGGAATTGTTTCCTGAAAAGGAGTTTGCCTGTTGCATATGGGCCTCACTCCCCCCTCCCCCCCTTTATTTAAGTTTGGGTCAAATTTGCTTTTTTCACTCGTGAGAAATAAGTTCTTCAGTTTCCTGGTGTAATGTCTTTACCTATCATAGGCTCCTGAAAGTAGATAAGTAAGTAGGTAAGATATGCTTGTGATGTTCTTGAATGTGATTGGTTGTGTGTCATTATTTAGCAATAGTATTCTCCAATTTAGTCCTTGCACTAAAAAAAACCCCACCCATGTGACACTCCTTCTTCCCTCCCTGTCCAATTGGAGGCACAAAAGGCAAAGATCATGGGTTGACATAAGAACAATTTACTGGAAACAGCAATGAGATAAGAAAATGAACAGTAACAACAATTATGTTAATAACAAAAGTGTACAAAAGAAATTATTTACATGGAAAGCCCCCAGCAAGAAACAATACCAGACAGTTCTCCTGCCATGTTTTCTTGACCGGAAGAAACCCCCTTTCCTGGGAAGCGACAGTCCCTTTCCCCTGCTTCTAGCAATGATGAGAAGTGATATGGAATAACCTCCCTGTCTTGGCCATGCCACCTCATGGCTACTTCAAAAATTAACTCTATCCTGACTGGAACCAGGACATTGTGAAATGCATCAGTGATCACATAAGTTTCAGAATTAATTTGTTAAACCAATTTGCTGTATTACAGATCTCTCCTGTTTGCAGGACTCTCTATTCTAGAAGTTTATATTAGCTTATTGAGGTTCTTCTAATGCTATACATATGGTAAGGGAAAACAAATTTTTTTTTTGCTGTTTTTTCTCCAACAATATATATACAGTTTAATCAAGGGAAAGAGGAAGAAAAATGGTGAAGAAGATGGTTGCTTAAACTCATACAGGAAGTCAATTGCATAGCTGTGAAACGAACCTAGACACAGTTCAGTGCATTTTACTGTCAACAATGGAAACCTGGAAATAATGCTTTTAATATTTTGTGTTTAATTTAATAGAATAATATGTCAAATGAGCTGTAATATTTAATAGAAAGCTAACATGTTTTAACCCCAGCCAGCAACCAAGCACCGCACATCCAAACAAGGAATTAATTCACTGTTTCCCATGGGCAGGCAGGTGTTCAGCCATCTCCAGGGGAGCAAGGCCCCCATCATGTGCAACAGTGACTTGGGAAGTCAAACTACATCACTCCAAACATCCCCCTGTTCCTCCTCCTTCCCCCTATTTTATATATTGAGCATGATGTCACATGGTCTGGAATATCCCTTTGGTCAGTTGGGGTAACCTGTCCTGGCTGTGTCATCTCCCAACCTCCCATGCACCCCCAGCCTCCTTGCCGTTGTGGCTGTATGAGTACCAGAAAAGGCCTTGGCTCTGTGCAAGCCAAACTTTCTGGGAAGAAAATAAATAAGCCAGCCAAAACCAGCAGAAAAGCATATGATTTTGTTTATGAAGGTTGAACTGCAGCAGCTACCCTGCTAATAATTAATGCAGCCCTTGGAATATTAATGTGTTGTTACAGAAATACAAAGGTGTCTTAGAGGAGTGAAATTATTTTAGGTCTATCAACTGCTGCATGGAAAAAGAATTTATCAGAAATGGCTCAATGCCAGAATTGCAGGTAACTGAATGTCAGGAAACATTACTTTGCTTAGGGAAAATCTAGGTTTGAAATTTTTTAAACAGTACTTTGAAAGCCTATATAAAGCTTTTCAGCAGTGGCAACAATTTTGTATTGAGTTTACCTAAACATTTGAAATTTCATGTGAGTATTCAGCTGAAATCTAGACAGTGGTGTAAAATCTAACAATTTTAACATTTTCATATTGAACTGTTTACATTTAAGGTAGACTTACTGACTGAATAAATGTTGTGTACTTTGTATTATTGCCCCTCACCTTACTGTAGTTGAATTAAGACATGTAGCCTTATCTTTAATAGTCAAATTCTGCATCATTTTGCTGTATTTGCAGCTCTAATCTGCTATTTTGTATCAGATTTTTTCTTTAAATCTGGAGTTACTTGGCAGTAGACTAATAGTCTTTGATAGATCTGGGGGGGAAAAAAGGTGTTCAGGAGTACTACTGCTTGAAGCTGATTTATAGGTGACCTTAAAAGTCACTGAAACATTAGAAGGAAAACCAATAAATGTTGTTCATGTAGACTATTTAGGATATCCTTTTCCAGCAGTACTGATGGACTTGGACATGCTACTAAGTTTGGTCTAAAAGAACTCGGCTACTGTGACATAATACCTTATTTTTGAATGTTAAATTTGTAGTGCTGTGAAAGTATTTAATAAATGAATCGCAAAATGCTATCTTATAAACTTTTTTATTTTAAAGGATGCTTTGAAGTAGGAAAACAACTGCTTCAGGCTTATGGTAATTAAAGAGGTCCTAATTATTTAAAAATAAATTTTAGAGTTAAAATAGCATGATCTGCATAAGAAGAAAAATTAGTTTAAGCAAGCACAAAGCCTATTTATGTATATTTTGTGAAATAACAACTTTTATGACTCTGTTTTGCTGGTAGGTAGGGTCAGCACCAGACACCGACGCCAACTTAAGGAGTAGTGTAATTTACTGTAATGCAGTACTGCAAAGAATTACAAAAGAATAAGCTAAGCAATGCACCTAATCATTACTACAGAAGATTGCCTATAGTGATTAAGAAAGATACATCACCAGTTGCCCTAATACTTTACCCCTGCATCCAGATAACCTTTAATCATCAGCTGAGGGAAGCTGTCACAGCGAAGGACTGGAGAACCACTCCCAGTAACTGGGGAATTCTGTGGTACATCCACCTTGCGGGCAAAGAGGCTTCTGATTTTGCTGTTAGAGGAGCCCAGCTTTTATAATATACAGGCTACTATTACTTCTAATGTGGGAACATCTGTTTTTATTCTCCTGTTGGGTTTCTCCCTAAGCCTGGCTAGGGCTCAAGGAGGAACCAAGGGAGTTGTCTTTGATCCTACACCCCAGACAAGGCCAGATGTGGCATTGACCAGTTTCTAAATACAGAAAGATAAATACATGTTTTGCCAAAGAGTGGATACATATATCATATTGCTAATAATACTTCATTTATACATGGATACATATACATTTGGTTGGACGGTTCATCTAGAGGTCAAATTTAGTTCAGGGCCTGTTGTTTGGGCCTTAGTACTTCAGATTTAAACATCTGTGAATGATTTTAGTTGACTGGAGAGTTGCTCATGCTTTCTGGTTAGACTTTATGCTAGTAAGATATGTTTTGTCTCCTGTTTAACTATGTCAAAGTGCAAGATGTGTAAATTAAATAAGGTGAAAACTAAAACTAATGTTTTATCAGGAAGGAATATTCCTTTTTAAAAATTGTTTATGTGTGTTTTCTTCACAAGGTGGGTCCAGGAGGTGCATACAAAATACTAAGAATTTTTTACATTACTTGTTTGACTGTGCTTTTATTATTATCAAATTTCTCATTCTCAAATTCACATTATATTTTGAATTTATGTGAACAAATAGTTTTTTTGAAATCAGTCTTTTTCAAATTTGATAAAGCCTAAATAATGTAACATATAGTATACCTGTTGTCTCTTTTCCCTTTGCCCTTTCTTTGGAAAATTAAAAAAAAGCTCTCATAATTCAGTTAAGCCACTGCATGAAAATCTGATATTTCAAAGTCATTTCATACCATTGCTGTGTTGGTAAGCTAAAGTATTTGAATAGGGGTCTTTTTGAGAACATTTGGTACAGTCTTTTAACCACAGTTCCAAGAAAGTGTCCCAATGAACCAGCAGAAGCAGGCATGGGGCAGTTGGTGGCTTACTTCTGTTTCCATCTGTATTTACTATGTTTTAAAAAAGAAAAAAAGGAAAAAAAAAGAGAGGGGGGGAAACAAGTTAAATATTGGGCCCATCTCATGTGAATATCTAATTTGATTTCTGTACCTATGGAATGGACTAAAACTTAGATTTGGCGGTAGAGCGTAGAGTGCCTTCTTCCCCGTTTGTTTACAACAGCTACTAAAAAAGATGGTTATAACAGACCCAAAAATTTATTTCAGAAAACAGTAAATTAGTGGGTTTTATAAGATGTAAGCTTGTTAAGAAGACAGGTATTTTCTTGTTCTAGGAGAGAGCCACTTACTTTGAGGATTGAATGCTGAATACTCAACAGGTTTTAAGTCATTAATGTATTTATATTGACATTACTTATTTCCCTACTGATTGTTCTGGATTAAGCTCTTGATCTAGTTGTTTTACTGGTGTCTAAAATAAGCTGAAGTGTGCAATGTCACATGTACATGTCTGATACTGCTGGGAAAAGTGAATGCTGTAATACATAAAATACCTAAAAAATATCCTTATGTGTGTTTTGACAGATTGGCAAAATGAGGTACGTCAGTGTTCGTGACTTTAAAGGAAAAGTCTTAATTGATATTAGGGAATATTGGATGGATCAAGAAGGTGAAATGAAGCCTGGCAGAAAAGGTATTGTTTTGCTTCATGTTATTTTGTACTAAAACATTGTCTGCAGTTTGCTGGAGATCTTTGTGTATCAGATTTCTATACTTTGTTACTACATGGTATTTTTAGAGTAATATTTTTACTTATTAATGATTCACATTTTAACATATAATTAGTTTTATCAGTTGACTGTAAACAAAAGCAAAGTGGTTTCATTGGCCTGAGTCTGTTTTCCTAAATAATTCCCCCATAATTTATGGAAAACAAGGCATCAAATACAAACAGATTTGTTATGGGAGTTACATACATAGCCATACATTTTCCCTTTAATTAACTTCACTTCTTCCTTTTATTACAATTAGATTTCCATATTGGTTTTTGAGTGCTAGGGAGTGGTAATAGTCTCTCCAAAATATTACTTATAGTTTGTTATTCACAATGCTTTAAGAAACATGAGGGGAAAAAAACCCCAGAATTATGGTTCTTTAAAAGTGTGTAGAAGTTTAGTCCACAGAGGTATGGCTTTTAGAAGTCAATGGGAATACAGTTGATTTCCTTGTTTCTTTTGTACTGCCTTCTGTCAAGACCAGCACCTAATTTCTGTGTTTAGCCTAACACTTGTAAATGCATTTGTTATACTGCACTAATTTTCTTTGTAAGGAGATAAGCTAAGGTCTGAAGTGTTCCAAGTGAGTAATTTCTTTGTAACCGAGGTGGTTGTTACACTTGAGGTATGTTAAGCATTATTAATCGTGACATACACTGTGTATGAAACCAGCCTTGACAGTAACTATGCAAGATTCTGCACTACAATTTTTTTTTCCCTAAGTATTTCTTTTAATGCATTTCAGGTATTTCTTTAAATCCAGAACAGTGGAACCAGCTGAAGGAACAGATTTCTGATATTGATGATGCAGTGAAAAAACTGTAAATACAGAGCTATACAGAAACCTTTTATTATTTCAGTTGCTTTAAGTGGTCTTTTTACATTGGCATTTGTTTTCTAAAATATTGTTTTCCAAGCTATTGTATATTTATTTGGATTACTGAATGATTTGTAAAATGAATACTTTATGTGCATTAAAATTGTATTCTGAATGAGGCTATTTGTGTATACATTACTAAAAGGAAATGTGTTGCTTTCACCTCATAGTATAAAATAAAAAAATCAAATAATATGTAAAGCATAGATGTTTATGGCCTTTTGATTCAAGATGATGGTAAAGTTGCCTAATAGCTTTAATTATGGCTTTAGTTTAATTGACCATTAATGTGATATTTTTTCCTGAGATTTCCTTAAGTGTCTCCATTTTAATGTTTTTTTCTTTTACTTCATACTCTTTGGTATTGCCCTGGCAGCTTTTAGCTTTAAGACTTCATACAAACAGTGAATACCTGGTAAAACTCATTTTTGTAGATAATTTTAAATACTGTATTTGCTAATTTACTGTATTTATTCAAATGTAAACAGTCCTGAGTATATAGACTATTTTGCATTACTTGCATGAAGTGTTATGCTAAACAATAACATTTGAAAACAAGCCACACACTATTTATTCCCATTTTTCTATAGCTTGATTGACTTAGAAAATACAGTTAGCTTTTGTTCTTAGACCCTAGATTTTGAATGTGATCGTGACAGGACCTTTCATCCCCTGACACAGCAAAAGGCTTCTCTACTTTCCCCATGGCTAAGCTAGGCCAGAATGGTTTGTCTTGTGATGAATTATCTCAGCAGAAAACACCCTTAGTCAGCAATAAACATCCTTCCTTGAATGGTGGGAAAGGATAAGCCGCAAATAAGTGACTGACAGACAAGCACTGTTTACAACTATACAAGACCACTATGATTATCAGGAAATCAGAAATCTCTTACACATTTTCTGAGTGTGTAGAGAATTCTCGATGTGGAGATGTTCACATTGAGATACTTCCCTGGGACTGAGAGTAATTAGGAGATTCTTTGCACACCACCATGATTTGTTGGT